>NW_017280592.1:18284-19735 GCF_001594065.2 Cyphomyrmex costatus | reverse complement strand
TAGGACCGGGGCCGTGGTGAGCGTGTGTTTCAATTGATCGAACGCGGTTTGTTCGTCTGTTCCACAGGACCAGCATGCGTTTTTCCGTGTTAGTGCGGTGAGCGGGGCGGCTACGGAAGCAAAATTTTGAATAAACCGCCGGTACCATGATGCTACTCCGAGGAATTGTCGGATATGTTTCACGGTCTTCGGAGTCGGCCAGTTTTTTATGGACTCTACTTTTTCGGGGTCGGTTCTTAGTCCCTGGTTATCGATTACGTGACCGAGGTATTTCAGTTGGTCTACACAAAATTTGCATTTTTCCGGATTTATTTTTAGCCGGGCTTCGCGGAGTCGTCGGAATACTTCTTGTAGTATTTCTAAGTGTTCGGTGAAGGTGCCGCTTACTATGATTATGTCATCTAGGTAAACGAACACGCGCGGTTCGAGCTCGGGGCCGAGAATCGTATCGAGTAAACGTTGGAAGGTTGCAGGTGCGGAGTGCAGTCCGAATGGCATGACTTTAAATTGGTACAGCCCTTTACCCGGTATCGTGAAAGCGGTGATCGGTTTACTTTCGGCGGTGAGCGGTATTTGCCAGTACCCATTTTTGAGATCCAGCGTCGTCAGGTATTTTGCCCCTCTTAGTTTGTCAAGCGTCGCTGTTATTTGAGGGAGCGGGTAGGCGTCAGGTTCGGTTACTTCGTTTACGCGCCGAAAATCGATGCAAAATCGATTTTTTCCATTTTTTTTCTTTACGATTACCACCGGTGAGCTCCAAGGGCTTACCGCGGGCTCGATTATATCTTCGCGGAGCATTTCCCGTACCTCGTTATCGATCACGGCTTGTACGGCAGGGTTACGGGGGCGGTATCGCTGTTTGATGGCTCGTATATTCGGTTTTACTCGGATCTCGTGTTGCGCGCGGGTAGTGGGGCCCTGTACGTATTCGAATTGAGGTAATTCGGTTTCTAGGAATCTCTTTAATTCGTGCTCTTCGTCGGTTGTCCTGGCGGCTAGTCCTTCCGTGATCGCGATAGTCGCGCGGCCCGTGGTTGCGGTACGGAGTGGGGGGGCGGGTATCTCGTACCCTAATTGCGCCCATATGTCCATGCCGATGAGTACGGCGCTTCGCATGGTGGGCAGTATGCAGAATGTGTGCTGTAGGTGCCGCTCCCCAATAGAGATTGGTCGCTCTAAAACGCCCGGTAGGGTGATTATCTGGTCGTTGGCTAGCCGTACTTCCCTTATGTCGTCGTCTGCCGCGCACGGTGTCCCCTCCAGTAGTTTCCGCGTAGCTTCATTAATAAAGGATATTTCGGATCCGGTGTCCAAGAGCGCGGATAATCGGATGCCGCTAATAACTACATCTAGGTGCGGCCGCGGTGTGAATTTTATTCGAGGGGCCGGGGGGTGGCCACGACTTCCCCGGCCGGTGCCTCGTTTCCCGGTGGCGGGTGACATTCTTTCGT
>NW_017280592.1:0-14228 GCF_001594065.2 Cyphomyrmex costatus | reverse complement strand
TTCGATGTAGTCGCGGAGCCAGGCGGATTGCGCGAATCGCAACACTCGATGGATCTTCGTTACGCGAAGACCGTGACGCGTGCACTGTTGGAGGTTGCGGTAGTGGACGACGTACCGCCGCTTGTCGCTTACCGTCGCGAGAAGCTTGTAATCCCTCTTGCCGGGCGGTTTCTCTCGCGTCGGGCAGAACGGCAGGTCGGCGTGCGCGTCGTGAAGATGTTGCGGGTACTCGAGATCCACCTCGAGGATGTACCCGGTTGGCGAATCCAGCGCGACGGTAGTAAAGTCGAAATTGTGCGCGTCGTCGACCCATGCGAAGTCGGCGTATGGCAACGGTTGACACATCGCCCAGCCGTACAGGTTGTTCACGTCGTAATACACGAGGTACGACGACGGTTCCGACGGGTCGTACGACCTCATGTACTTGTTATTGGCCCGCGCGTATCTGCCGGAACACTGGCTGAGACCGCCGCGTATGCCGCGCTCGACGAACATCACCATATCTATGTCTGTGAGTAATTCGAACTTCACGCGCGTGTGCTTGAGCATCGCGTCCCACGTGAAACCGGGCAGGGTGTAGTAGTGCGCGGGATCGAGTCCGTAGCTCGCGACGCAACTGTCTCGAAAGTTCTCAAACACATCGGCCAACAACAGGACGTCCGTTTTTAGGTAGAGATCACTGTACTCGCCGAGCGTTCGCACGGAGAACCGCTGCCACACGTTCTCGGCGTGCGCGTAGTCGCTCTCGGACACCGTATCGCCCGTCAGCGAGCTGTGGAACGATTCGCGCGGCGGCAAGCGCGTATCGTTCAGTCTCTCCACGCTGTCCACGTACTCGTAGGGAAACACCCCTTTACGAGTGAGCAGATTAAAGTCTTCGAGAGCCGAGAATTCGGAACGCACGATTTTCAGTTTGTCCTTGTCGAGGTACGACGCCAATTTGTCCAGACCCGCACTCAGAAATTTGTAAGAGTCAATAAACCGTAGTTTCACGCACTTTCGCGAGTCTTTGTCACTGGTGTCTTTGACGCGTTTCGTGAAGGAGATGTACTTCTCCTTGGTCAGGGGAAGTAGCTCCACCTGTCCCTGGAATCGCGTCGCTATCTCCTGTACGATGAAGTGCGCGTCGTACCCCGACAGGTTGTGAAACACAACCGGAACGAATGGAGAGTCCTTGTAGTTGACGTTGCATCCCATGTGCGCCGGACCGCGGTACCGCCCGGTGAGGTGGCAGTGGTCGCGCACCCGCTCGTCACCCGGAGCGAACGGCCTCTCGCAGATGTGGCAGTGCGTCGCGCTGTCGAATCGCCGCCAGTCGTCGCGCGTAAAGTCCATGGGCAGGTTGGTCGTCAGCGCGTTCTTCACGCGATGCGCCAAAGCCTCTAGCTGGCTCGCGAACCAACTGACGCAGTCGTCGCCCCGCCGACACCTGTACTCGGACAACGAGTCGTCGTACGAGCACCGCACGTAGTACGCGATGCTGTACGCTTCGTGCCGCTGGTACGCGTACGACGCTGATGATGACGCATCCTCCGTCTTCTTCAGCACGCACTCCAGGTCGGCGTACACGATGAACGGTGCCCGCTCCTTCCTGGAGTAGTTCCGGAACTCGAGCCACCTTTGCTCCACGCTCGGCAGGCGGATAGCGCACTCGTTGAGCTTTTGACAGTCCTCGCTGTGTCTCTCCAGTTTCTCGTTGGAGGAGAAGTAGTGGAGGCATCTCAAAAGGAACATACATTTATTAGTACAACATTTTTGGCTTACTATTGTATTTTTTACTTATCGCACTTACCGGTCGCAGAAGTATTTCTTGTGCTCCTTTTTGTTAATCTGCGAACCTACGAGGCGGGAGAGATCTTTGATCCACGCGAAGTGGCCGTCGCCGTCTTGCACGTACAATAAATTGACGTGCCTGTCCCTCTTGCAGTCGGTGAGCCGCAGAGGGAGGACGTTCCCGTCCTCGATGCCGTACACGTTGATCGAGATATCGTTCGACCGCTCGAATTTCGCAACGTCCTTGAGCGTTACCGGAAACTCGATATCCGCGAAGTTGAGCACTTTGGAATAATGCGGATACGACGATTCACGTTCCGTGTTTCTTTTCGCGGGGTACAAAGCAGCGACCACCGCCCACGCGAAGCACGCATTGTCCATGGATCGCACGTTGATCACTGTTTCCTTCCTTTTAAACTTTTCCGGCAATGTAACGTAACACCCCGCGCGCATGGGATTGAGTTTATTCACATTGACCGTTAGGTTCAGAATACGCGAGAGCGCCCACCCGCTGTCGCGTTCCTGGTGCTCATCGAGCGACGCCAGCGTGGGCTCGATAACGCGCGACGCGTACCACTCGCGCAGATCGGTGCACTTGTACAGTTCACAGTTTTTGCCGTTTATTCCCATCACAGTGCGTTTGTCACCCGCGACGAACTCGCCGTTGAAGGCGGTGTTCACTTTGACGCTCCCGTGTATGTCTATAGCGCCCCGCACGCGCTCTACCACGACACTTTCGGCGTCTTCGAGGAATTGTCGAGGCTCGATATGCCTAGAGTTTATAACGGCACCGGTTAGAACGCGATTGGCGAAAGCGGCGTCGATCTCGCGCCAAGCGAGAGAGTTCTCGCGATCACCACCACCACCCACGTGCACGAACCGTTGTTCCAACAGTGTTCGCGCACCCACGAGTCGCGCGATCCTCGCCACCGCGGATTGTCTGTGTCCTACGGTAAGACGCGGACGCTTGGCGCTACACTCGAGGCTCTCGATGCACTCGTTGCACCGCTCCAGCCACGCGAAACACTCGCCCAATGTAGCTACGCGACCGCAATGTTCGAGCAGTTCGCGTTCCGCACGCTCGTAGTCTTCCATTTTAAACATGAGAGTTATTCGGAGCACTTGCACACACGCACTCACGCGCTATAGTCCAGCGGATTTTCAAGCACGTCTTTAACGTCTTCCACGAGTTCGTTAAACTCTTGCTCCCACACCTTGTTCATCACTCCCCTTTACGCTGTGCAGATCGGGCAGCACGGGAACACCAGACACATCAGTTTGTGGCACTTGGAGCACGTTCCAGCGCTGAGGACCTCGATGAAATCGGTGTCGTGCTTTCTGATCATCGAACCGACTTCGGCGATGTTGACCATGCACACAGGGCTAGCGCTCCTCCGTGTAGCACTGGATCGTTTCATGCGAAAAACACCCAGGATTTGCGCGTCCGGGATAATTTTTCGCACATGATCGTTCTCAAGATCGCTGACGCATCTACGGATAACACGCGGAAGACTCGACGTCTATAACGTCTTCGTTCATCACTTTGTCACACACTATTCGACTTGTACACTTAGACACACGCGGCACTTAATGAGACCTACCGCGCTTCCGACTCGCTATTTATACCGTTTCTTTGTCAGCGTGAACGCGTCTTCCTAGAACGGATATCGTTATCGCGCAAGATAACGCGTCTTCCTAGAAGCGAAAGATAACGCGTAGTAATTTGATAACGTTCAGCAGCCATCGGCGCTCTTCTTAGAAGCGCGAGATAACGCGTAGTAATTTGATACGTTCAGCAGCCATCGGCGCTCTTCCTAGAAGCGAAAGATAACGCGTAGTAATTTGATAACATTCAGCAGCCATCGGCGCTCTTCTTAGAATTTTTTTCGCGCAAGATAACGCGTAGTAATTTGATCCTTGTGCGAACCTGTCGTCGGTATCGTCTCGCATTTTGAAAACGCCCGGCATGCGTCACGTGATCAGTGCCATGTGATCGCTGCGCGAACCTGTCGTCGCCTGCATCGGCGGCCCGCAATAATATCCCGAGGGGGGCGGCCCGGCGGCCTTTTGTAATATCCCGCGGCCCCAGGGCGAGGGGGGACAGCGGGGGGATGGCGCGATAAGGCCCCTGGGCGAGGGGACCGCGCGGCGGCGGCGGCGGCCCGGCGGCTCGGCTCCCCCCGGTGACGTCACCCCCCCGCGTACCTTCCCCGCGCACCTCACCCCCCCTCATTGCTCCCGAGTTCGAACCCGCCCTATACATCTACTTTAGCTCACAATCAGTTCTGCGTTCTTTCGAAGAGTCCAAGCTATGACGATTCGAAGTGGTGATGCGATCTCGGTCGCGTCGCTGCGCGATTTCAGCTGCGTTTCTGCCGATACTGATTCCCATAACCTCCATGATTTTTAATAAAGGCTGAAAGCCCTCATTAAATGTGCAGGCAGCACAGTAGGCTGCGATCTCGACTGTTTTTTTATCGGCGAATATGTGTTTAGGTGATAAGTGCCAAACACACGCATTGTAGCTCTCGTTGGAATTTTGTGTGTTGGCTCCAACGCATCGTTCCAGTAAATCGTCTGTCATTAGATCTTCATAGACTTTTTTGAGCAGAGGTTGAATCTCATCGTCCAACGCGGGGGGGGGTGCTTGAATGTATCCAACTGTTGATTGGCTTCCGCAACACGATATGCACCAGGAATCGGCTCCTTCTGGACAATTCTCGTGATTCGGTTCTTCGTCAGTCGAAAATTTGTGGAAAAACGTTGCCCATATAGCTTTTCTCATAATCTCCACAGAATCCGGATGTCTTCGCACAGCCAATTCATAATACGTCGATAATTGTTGCATGACTTTATTGGTAAATGCAGCAGTTTTTACTTTTGGTTTTTCAATTTTCTTCTTCGCCACCAGGTTTTTTCGATGTTTTACTCGTTTGATTAGTATTTTCGTGTTCCAACATTTTCTTCGTCTTCTTCAATCGTGTGATTTCATTTTTTACATCCTTAGCTTTTTTATACATGCGCTTTTTTACATGCAAAACACATTCTTTTTTCTGTACAATTACATCATCAGCATAGGGTTGTAAATCTTTCAGCTGCTTGAATGTTTTCGTGTCGCCGTCGCCTATGTACTGTTCATAATAAACACCGTATAAGCTTACAGATCGTTTAAACATTTCAACTATAGCATTGACTTCCATTAATCCAGCACTGCCTTCATGGTTAATACTACACGTTTCCTGATGATTTTGGTACCAAACATCGTACTCGATACTGTCTTTATTGCTCTTATTCCAGTTCGAACATCCTGCGCATACACTTGATTTCATAGAAACATCAAGAACTTTTCCTGTAAATTTTCCAATTATGTTGCTAAGCCAATGAGGGAAGAAAAGCCTCTTCGAGCCCAAGAGCCATCGCCGGAAACTATAAGACGATTCTTGATGTTACCAGCACTTTCATTTTTTTCTTTCTCTTCTTCAACCGCGTTTTGAAAGAGTAAGTTTACAACAACTTTACTGCTATATAAATGTGATTAATTAAATCATAATAAGTGCTCGTGCTAAATCCAAGACCTATATCCATAAGTCCACAAAAATTACATAAACCTTGATAGCCAACACCGATCATACGCATTGAAAATACGAACCGACGATATATTTCATATGACGTTCCAATTTTTGGACTGCTTGGAATTCGAATATCAGATTCACATTGACACTGAACGACTAACTCAAATCCCAAACCTTTTTCAGAACGTTTTGAAAATTTTATATCTCGTTTGCAACTTTTGCATATAACAATGTCTTGTAAAGCCATAAATAAAGCGAAGTTCACTATGGAGTACTGCAACACTTGATCAACGTTCACTTTGAAGTCGGGATTATTTTTCGTGATTTTCCGAGCAGATGCACTTGTCTGGCTTGTGTCTCGTTCACTTATATACTTATTACCACGAAACTTTCTTTTTTTTGCACGCGATGGTCTCCGATTGCTATCTCTATTACCTTTTTTATCCATTTTTTATAGCGTTATATTACCGTTATATTCGCCAGTACGTTCAGAAGTAGCGCACAGAAGTAACGCCTTCTGTGCGCGTTCAGAGGCACTAACTGGTAATCGATTTTACGACATATTCTCGGTCGGTATATGAGTGTTCCTACACTAATTCTACATATATATAGTACACAAAAATGGTATATTTCAAAATTCGAATTTTTCGAAAAAAATAGACCCGAAGGGTACCCTTAATTAGAATTTAACTTGGCGCCGACTATTAATATCAGATCTTTTATACAAATGATACATGTCATTATATGAGAATAAAGATAGTACTACATGGATTTCATAGAATAACTCGGCGCCGACTATTGATATCAGATCTTTTATACAAATGATATGTCATTATATGAGGATAAAAATAGTACTACATGGATTTTATAGAATAACTTGGCGCCGACTATTGATATCAGATCTTTTATACAAATGAAATATGTCATTATATGAGGACAAATATAGTACTACATGGGTTTTATAGAATAACTTGGCGCCGACTAATGATATCAGATCTTTTATACAAATGATATATATCATTATATGAGGACAAAGATAGTACTACATGGGTTTTACTATTTATTTTTTTTAAGATATCAGTTACAAGTAACACAACCCAAGTGTCATTCACCGACTTTTCTGAAACTTGGCATGGTATTAAAACATCGAAAAATATTTGACACGTATTTTTTTATATCGGCCCGTTTTGCATTTTAAGGGTAGAAAACACCCTTTTTCAATTAAAAGGGATGAAATCAATATCTCAGAAAGTACTTATTAAATTTTCATGAAACTTGTTACTCGGAGGTTTTCGAGGTCGCTGATTACGAAAATGATGTTAGATTTTCAAAATTCAAAATGGCGGATCCAATATGGCGGACGAAACATTAAAAATCAATTGAACTTACTTGAAATTAGTTACTCAGGGGTTATCGGGGTCGCTGATTACGAAAAAGATGTCAGAGTTTGAAAATTCAAAATAGTAAATCCAGTATGGCAGACGAAAAAATTAAAAAACAATCCAATTTGTTTGAAACGTATTAAGGAGGGTTGATACCCTAAAATCAGTTCATCGACAAATATTTTTTATAATGCATTTGTGCACTTAAATATCATTTTTAACGATATTGCTGAAGTGAGAGTCCCCTTTTTCCAAAAAAAAGATGTAAAACCAGAAACATTCGTTTAATTAATTCCTGTTATCTTCTACTGAAATTTTCTTCATAAATAATATTAAAAAATTTTTGATAATTACCGGAGTTTTATCAACGAGGGATTACATTCTTAAGAAAATGATTATTCACAACTTGTCTGAAAAAAATTTCAAATTTCAACCCTCGTAAAGCAGGTAAAAGATATGTTGATTTGATTTTTTATGCTGTAAAAGGGTGTTTTTTACCCTTAAAATGCAAAACGGGCCAGTATAAAAAAATACGTGTCAAATATTTTTCGATGTTTTAATACCATACCAAGTTTCAGAAAAATCAGTGAATGACACTTGGGTAGTGTTACTTGTTAGTTAAATTAACAAGCAATCTAACAATTTTGATGCTTATAGCATCTTATGGATCTTAATAATATGTTGAAAGACATATATTAAAATTTAACGATGTGATGTTAAAGTAATGATAAATTAAAATCTGCAAAAAATAAGATTGCGAAGAATATCACTTATAACGTTTATTAGCGTATTTGATTATATGTATGTAATAGATTTTGACTTTGGAATTAATATATATTCACTTCCATTGCATATATTAATTATCTTTCAATAATAAAATGTATTATGTTAAAATATTTTAGAGAACATTAATGTAAACATACTAGAAAAGCACCATTCGGATACCATCACCAAGAAAGAGAAATCATAATAAATTTCTAAATACCTAAACATTAGAAAGAAGCATAAATGATGTAAAAGAAGACTATTCATTCATTTTTATGTACGTTTAATAGGGTGGCCCAAAAATACACAGGAAAATAAATTTTTTAGAATTTTCATGCTGCCGCCCCCCAGAATTGAAAAAGATGTAAAAAAAAAGAGACCCGCATTTTTTTCTTTTTTTAATCGATTGATATTTAATGGTGCCGCCGAGCCTCTGAAGTTTCCCATGTATTCTATATGGGAAAAAAACACATTTTCGTAGATTTGATAAAAAAAATCGTTAGAAATGTCTGTTTTTTTATGTGCAAACAATATTTTTCTTGAGAAATGTTAAAAATATGAGATCCTAACAAATATTTATTTAAAAAATTACGTTAACTATGTTTTACAGGACCGTAAAATGAAATACTTGCAGAAAAAGGACTTTTATATTTAAAAATATTTCTATCAATTTTATGTTTAGTTTAAGTATTACTTAAAAATATACGTTGAGGAATAATAAACGTTTGTTACATTTTATTATTGCAATTAATTTATTACAATTCTACAATTCTAGAAATATTACACATATCACTCTATAAACTTATGTTACGTCCAAACCTCAGGATTTTTATTACGTGGGAAGTTCTGGGTTAAGGAGGAGGCCTCGGAAGAACGTAACTGATACCAGATGTGTCTCCCGATCGTCTCGCCCTGCGGAGGGTTACGAGAGACAGTCGGACGCACTAAAAAGGGTACGGAATTAGGTCAGTGTGCCATATTATAATACTTGTATACGGCACACAAGGAACTCAATCCTTATAGCCAGAGATATGGACCGAGTGCGATCTCGGGGATGACGGTTGGAATGCGGGGAAGGTTGCTTTTAAATCAAATCACAATCATAATCTTTAATGTAAAAAGAACATCGAAATATTATTTATTAAATGAAATAAAATAGTTACAAATAGGTTATAGATTAATGATATAATTAACATAATTAATTTATTACAATTTCTAAATTAATATATAGTGTACATATACGTGTAAGTGTGTGGTGAATCGGTTAGAGAAGGTGAAGAGTTGGTGGGCGAGGTCCCAAGGAGGAAGGACGTATTGCTAGGAGAGTGGCGATCGGAGCGAAAAAGGGGTGGTTGATACCTGGGATGTAAACCACGACTCTACAGTCAGGACAGATTGGGCTACAGTGACAAGGTAATCTTGTATGTCATTCGGGTTTTGGATGAAGCACGGAGGGGATTCAGGAAGGATAGAGGAGGATCTTGGAACTGTAAGATCTAGTGGTTCTTCATCAGAAGAAGGATATGAAGGAAGTGGAGGATCTTCCTGGAATGAATCTGCGAGGAAAGGAGGAGGAGAAGGAAGAAGATCCAGGAGATCATTTAAGATGGATAAAGGACTTGAAACGGGGGAGTAAGAAACGTCGAGGGGTGGAGGAATTTCCGGCTGAGTCTGATTTTCGGTCCCCCGGTCTTGGACAGTAAGAGGGGGTATGTGGGCAGTGCGGCGAGTCGGGTGCTCGGTCCCAGTGGAACAGCGAGGGGTTGCCCCGTCTGCGGTGGTATGTTCCACTAATAAATAAAAATCGAGTTCGATAGTAAATTTTATTCGATTTGTATAATATAAGTGCAGGCTTACTGTCAATGGCGATGGTCCAGCCTCACTGTTACAGTCAGCGTGGGTTGATCGGCTTGACTTTGAGGATGTTTGCTGGGCCCCGCGAGCAGCCGATCCAATAGACAGCTCCGGTAGTGAACTGCGCAACCACCCCGACACTGCACCGTCTGGATAAAACCGAAGAAGGTTTAAGCGTCTGACCGACGCACGGGGAAACTGACTCGCTCCGAGATGCGTCTCAGACAATCGACTCGGTCTTACGACACGGACAATTGCCCTTGACGACTCGAAAAACTGCGATGAACTGCCGCGAGCACCCAAAAATCGGGGTTTTTATACTGATTCCCCCTGATTTGTCGGGCTCTGATGGGAGGAGGAATTTGTCGGTAAAACAAAGAGCTAAGTTTTCTAGCCCTAGGATTGGTTGGGAGTTAGGACACGTCTTGTGGGCGGGAAGGAGTTTGACCGATGTCACCGCTATCTTAAGTTTTATGGCCTTATCTGTTTAATGTACGTGAGGAGCCGCATCGAGTAAATGCACGTGCACCCTTTCTCGCGAGGCTCGCTGTATGACAGATTTTAATTTTTACGACCGCAACTTGTGAGAATCATCTGCAGTTTGGCTGACAGTAAAGTGAATATTTATGGCTTTACTGTTTTCGGTGACAGTAGAGTGTATATTTATTACTTTTTCTAGCTGAGACTTCGAGGAAATGATTCGTGTTCTCACAATTCGTGCACGTACGCTCGTAAATGAATTGTCTTAAATAATTTTTATGGCGAGATAGCGAGTACTTTTGTTTAGATTTTCGTAAAACGACAGCCAGATTGTCGGTTATTTATGTATGGTCTCGCTATCTCGTCAGTTGTAGACCTTTCCGGAAGAAAGAATCGTGAGAATCGTCTGGACGTAACACTTAAGTTAAGATAGTTCTCTAGTAAATATACTTGTAAAAACATTTTTTTTAACAAAATTTTCTAATTGTTTCCTATACGTTAACGCAAACGTTATTCAACGAGTAAAATTTTGAAAACTCATAGGTATATAAAATTTAATATTGTTCTTGAATATTGCCTTCTATCGAACAATAGATTAATTAATTGATGAGAATTAATATCTGCTTTGTTTTTTTTTTATAAGAGTAATTTATGATAAATGAGAAAAAAATTTCGTTCAAATGAACGTTCAGAAAGTCAGAAACATATTATGAATAACTTTTTTTTTAAATATTTTATTCTATTAATATTTAACTAAATATAATATTTTATAAAATTCACACTGTATTGGATCCGCTATTGGAAGAATTTTAGAAACTGACATCAGATTCGTAATCAGTGACCCAGAAAAACCTCCCCATAACAAGTTTCAAATGAATCTGAGCAGTTTTTGAAAAATTCTTCCGCCATATTCGATCCGCCATTTTGAATTTTGGAAAACTGATATCGGATTCGAAATCAGCGAACTCGAAAACTCCTGAGTAACAAGTTTAAAATAAATTCAGAAGAAACTGCGAATTTATAGCTCAGTTATGAAAGAATAAATAAATGTAACAACAATAATTTGTTTAAACAATTATAAAATACAAGAAATCATTAGTAACAATTCATTTGTCGATAAAAAAAGAAAAATCTATGTGCGAGAATCAGCGAGAAAATTATTAGAAATACTTTTAAACATAAAAGTGCGATTTTTGCATGCGTTTTGTTCTCTGCGGCACTGTAAAACATAGTTAACATAATTTTTTTTTAATAAATAATTGCCAGAATCTTATATTTCGAACATTTCTCAAGAGAAATATCGTTTGCAGATTAAAAAACCAGACATTTTTAACAATTTTTTATCAAATCTACGAAAATGTGTTTTTTCCCATATAGAATACATGGGAAATTTCAGAGGCTCGGCGGCACCATCAAATATTAGCCGATTAAAAAAAGAAAAAATACGGGTCTCTTTTTTTTGCATCTTTTACAATTCTGGAGGGCGGCCGCGTAAAAATTTTTTTTGGGCCACCCTAACGTTTAATATAAAGTTAATTATACATAGTGTGTTTTACCTGTGATATGACTTCAGGTTCGTTATTGTATGTTTTTTTCTAATGTTCAGTATTCTTCAGATCTCTTACCTAGTTCAAGACTTTGGAGTACATAAGAATTCTTTTGAAACTAATACTGATCCTATGTGATTCATTTTTGAAAAGTATAAAAAACTGTTATTTCTATCTCTCACCTAGAACACTATATTTGATTCAAGAGTTTGGAGCACATATGTGTGAGTTAACCAGTTTTCAATCACGTGTATCTTTATAAGCATACATTTACAAATTTTTATTAAAATTAATAACTAATATTGTGAAGATACATTATTACCATGAAAAATGATTCATATATTATTGAAAGTGCTAGTTCAAAGTAAACATACATAAAGTGTATATTCTTTTGTTGCATATATACGTAATGATTTAACATTACTATTATAAACAATATAAACAACTAGTGTGCATGTGTTGTTAAATCATTATTACGTATATATGCAACAAAAGGATTTACATTTTATGAATGTTCACTTTGGACTGGCACCTTCAATAATATATCAGTTACTTTTCCATGATAATATATTTCATTATAGATAATTATTTAAAGTTTTAAAGATTTCAATACTAAATCCAAGTAATTTTATATTTTGAGTAACACTGTATCAAATAAGTCTTATCTTTATTATTATAAAAGGATTAATTCTTTGTGCTGTATTTTATTTTCAGTTTTATTGAAGGGAAAGTCCTGAAAAGAAAAGGCAAGGATATTTTAAATCCATACAGTCTTTCTTTTCAGACTTTTCCTATCAACAAGCACAAAGAATCAATTCTTATAATTATATAAGGAATAGAGAATACAAATTAAGGTATCTACCAAACAAATAAATAACAGATTTAGAGACGCGGTAGTGTCTCGGTAAATAAGTGACCTAACCAAATGCTGTAAAAAGAAAATAAGTATATAAAAAGTAATTTGTATTCTTACAGCAGAATTACAGCAGAGAATTTGTGTAATAAAGCAGAAAATATCTAACCTCACTTACGTGTTCGTTTATTCTATGCCATCGATGTAACAAATTTCCTAACTTTTAATCCTTTGTTATTACTGATGAGACACTTTATCCGACTTAACGATCGTATAGATCGCAGAGATCGATATTTATTCTAACTTCACTTACGTGTTCGTCTATGCCATCGATGTGACTGATTTCCTAACTTCAATCCTTTGTTATTGCCGAGACTCTTAATAATTCGACTTTAACGATCGTACAGGTCGCAGCGATCGATATTATAGATTTATAGATATACCTGTCGCGAACACATTTATCTCTTGCGCCTCGAAGGCGAACACTTAGACACTCTCTTCCTCGAAGGCGAACACCTGGACACTTACTTCCTCGAAGGGAAACACCTAGACACTCACTTCCTCGAAATCAAACACGTAGACACCTACTTCCTCGACGGCGAACACCTGGACATCCATTTCCTCGACGGCGAACACCTAGACACTCACTTCCTCGAAGACGAACACGTAGACACCTACTTCCTCGAAGGCGAACACCTAGATACTTACTTCTTCGAAATCGAACACGTAGACACTTATACTTCCTCGACGACGAACATATCTCTATATTTCAATATTTCAAAAAAAATTTTAACATTTATATATATAATAACATTATACATATATTATTAATAAATATTTTATATTATATTGAATAATATTTTATTTTTAATTATAAGATTAAAACCGCGCGTGCGTCGTATGTGATACATCATGCAACACTGGTATGCAGGTTAGATATAGATAGATAGAGTGAGATGATAGATAGAGTAAGATAACACATAAAGTCAAAGGCCCTCTATTATCGAAAAAACGAGACGTACATTTTTCTGATCGACGACGTTGATGACGACATATCTTAAAAATGAAATGTGAAAATTCACATATTCGGAATTTGCGTCGCAATATCTCCGCTCGTAGGGCACGTAGAAAAAAAATGAAAGCACTTTTATGATACAATTTAAGTATTTCCTGTCGATTCAGCGTATGTAGAACTTGATCGGTTCAGCCGTTACTGAGATCTGATCATCTCGACCCGAAAAATTCTCCGTGTCGCGTAAAGGAGGCACGGCAGTGTCGCGCGCTTGGCTTAGCGCCGAGACACTACCGTGTCTCCAGATGTATTGCGTTTGAAATAAGCTATGACTATGTAATTAAAAAATGTTTTATTTGTAAGCATACGGTCGATGACCGAGGACGGTACAGTCAGGCTGGTCGAATCTGTAGTCGCGAAAAAGGATCACCGACCGTGACGATCGATCCCGATATTACTGCGTGTCGCGAGCCAATAAGGATTACGTGAACGAGGAGACGAAGACGAGACAGATCTTCGCGAGACACGACGCTGTTAACACAGAAAATAAAGATCGTATATTTGACTGAGTGCTGTGTTACATTTACGTTGTCCTATCAATCCGTTATTCTCTTCCTGGTATGTTTCTTATGATACTTTCTCCAAATAATTAACTTACCATTGGGGAAATTCGCACCCCAAGCTCATCCTGCAACTGACGAACGACCGGTTCGTTAACAACCCTAAGGTGCTGCAAACAAAAAATAAAAAAATTATAAATTAAGTCTTTATTAAATAAATTAAATATATTAAATATATTAAATATATGGTTCAATTCGCAACCTAAGCTGATCCTTCAGTTGCAGGCTAGCGACCGGTTCGTCATCAACCATAAGGTGCTGCAAATAAAAATAAAAAAATTATAAAAGGTCATTAAGTCTATATAAAAAAAGGCGCTAAGAGTGCGAGCTTTCAATAAAAAAACGTTTGGGCCAGTTTCACCAACGCCAA
>NW_017280591.1:108877-192952 GCF_001594065.2 Cyphomyrmex costatus | reverse complement strand
AGGAAGTGGGAACTCTAATCAGAACTCCTGAGTACTATAGTTGGGTGCTAACTTAACATACCCCTAGTTTAACGCGTTTAATTTCACGTTGTTCGATTTTATAATTGGAACGACGCAAGATGAATGAATAATAATTAGTAGTACAATTATGCAACAAGAATTGCATATCGTTTAGTTATTTCGTTAAATTACGATTTCATAGAGAGAATTAGTTAATTGTGCTAGCAATTCTCTGTTTCAATTGTTTTAAATTCAGCCTTCGCTATAAGTATAAAGCAATCTCAATTTATTTCATCTTCTTGAGAAAGGTGGTAAGAGCTAAATAAAAACTAATAAATTATTAAAAATATTATTAAAATAAATATTATTGTTTAATAAAACTGTTTTTAATTTATTTTTTACTGACAATGAGTGAGAATCAAAGTTCGTAACGCTACTTTATTTCTATCTTGTCCATATATTTTTTTAAAAATGATAATTATATTATTCGATAAGTTTCATCTTTATAAATCCGTTTCTTGAATTTCGATACAATGATTTTTAACGGAATTATAAGCAATTAAACTCAAAATGCTCTCTTTTTTTAATGCTTTTGTAGAGAAAATTTTAAGCTTTTACGTTAAAAAGTCGAAAATTACGGAAAGTTTTTGTTAGGACACGTGACAGACTCACAAAATGTTACTATAACTAATACTAATATATCAAAGGATTAAATACATTTGGGATCTCGCTATGCGAAAACGTGACGCACGCGTCTTGTCGAATGACAATTTGTTATGTCACTGTTACGTTTGATTTTATTAATGGGCGATAATCTTCATTTCGTGAATTAATTACCACGATCGCGCGCGCGGGAATATCTCCTGGGAAGGGAATATTTCTAACTTAACATTCCAGAAGCAACGGATTGCTAGAATGGAACGCGAGATATATGAAGAAGTAAATATTTTTATTCCTGATTTTTATTCTCAGGAGGAAAGTATTCTTGGAGCGCGTTGTTTAGAATAGTTCCGTCCGCACTGGGAGGGAAAAACGCGTTATTATGCATTAAAGAGTGCGCAATCATTTCAGAAATACACTTCTGTATAAATTATCTTTAGAATATAATGTATCCACAAGTCTCTATCTTTCTCTCTTTCTCTCTCTCAATATTCCTGGCGAATAAGAAAATTTTTGCTCTCTTAGGAGAATAAGGTTTTAGAATACCTTCTCTGCTAAAGAATGCAAAGTCAGGTTTTTCAAAATGTTCTCCCACGAGTGCGATGCCAAAACGTGCAGGCAACATTCTCACGGAATGTTGTTCTCTTGCATTGAGAGAAAAGAGTTTGGTATTTGTGGCTCTAATTGCATGATAAAATACTAATTACATAGTTGTCATATGGTTAAGACTTGGGTTAAGACTTCCATTTTTCTCGTTGTTACTGCTACAACCTTGGCTAAGAGTATAAAGCACTTCCACAAATTCACATAAGCATTTTAACATTCTCCATATTAAATCCATCATTTTAAATTTATTAATTTTAAGATGGATTCATATTCAACGGCCTAAAAAACTTTTAAATTTAAATAAGTATAATCGACAGTTGTTTCTTAAATCATCGATAACTTATTCACACAACTTTTCTAATTTATTATCTAATCTTTCATTAAACTTATTATCTCTCTTATTATTATTGTAGTCGATATCAAAAAAAGCTGAAAGTCGTAATATATTTAATTGTGATTACAGTAAAACTTCTCCAATACGTCATACATCATTATAATACGGCAAAATTTACCTCTTTCGCAAATTAAATTGTAAATTTCTTAAAGTTGTGATGGAGTAATTTAAAAAACGCATTCGTATTCAACATCCAAAAAATTGTAAAAAAAATAACTAAATTGTTCCAGTGTTTGAAAAAGTCATTTTATCGAACAGTATGATTAAATTTACAGTTCTATAAAAAATATATATTTGACACCAAAAATGACTTAAATATAATTACAAAATTTTTACATTTACATTTTACAATACATTTTTTTCTCTCAATGCGCCAAACGAGACGAGTTTGATTTTCCCGATTCTCGGTCATGTTTGCCAGGAATATAAAGGAGAATCGATGAAAAGAGGATACACACGTCGTCGAGTAGCAATTGGGACGAGCTCGTTCGCGGGGTTCCCCCGCGATCGTTGAAATTCGATTATCGCTCGCGATTGAATTTCGTTGGCTGGGCGAACAGACGTCACGATGCGATGGCCCTACGACGCATTCAATAGAATATTACGCGGAATGATAAAAGTGTCGATGCTCGTCGACGCCTCGCTCGAATGATAAAACGAACGCCCCGTCACGGCATGACACGAGAGATCAACGGGCGTATGTCGCAATCTTAACCCTTTTAGAAACGTGATGTTATGTACACGCGAAAGTAGCAATTTCGAGTGACTAATTTTCTCGTGTTTAACCTCAAACTTCCGAATTTGTAATGATTTCAAAATCGATCGATGTTTTTTAAATCTAATTTTTTAACACGTTTATTTTTAGACAAAATTTTATTTTGTATTTAATTTCTAAATTAAGAATGATTTTTCCAAATTATCCGTTCTATTATGGTTATTCTTTTTTATACAGAAAAATAATGATTTTGCAGAAGTTCCTAAAAAAAATTAACTATTATACATAAGATCTGCAAATACAATACTTTGCTGGATCATCAAAATAATGTAGGAAACGATGCTACAAAAGGTATTGATATTCTAACAATCAGTTTGAGCATTCTACATAATTATTTTGATGGATTAACAAAAATTATTTTCAAATTTGAACTGAATTTTTAGATGCTTCAGCAAAACCGTTCTTTCCGTATAAAAAAATAACTAACTATAAGAAAATAATATTATTTTTCTTATACCATATTTTTTTATCACGTTTGCTTCTATATGAAATTTTATCTCGTACTTAATTCCTTAATTAAGAGTAAACTATTTCAAAATGTTTTACGTCCTATAATAATTGCTTCTGGATGAAAAATGGTCACACGATATTATTTTTCTTTAAATCGAATCTTTCTTTTTCTCACTTTAATTTCTTCAAATTAATTATTGCATGAAATTTTTTCAAGTTTCACTAGAATTTACTCGATTATTATAGAAAATGCGCTTAGAAATTTCACTACGCCACGTGTGCTACAAATAATCGAAACTATTTTCTACATTTAAATTATTCAAGACAGTGAAGCAAATAATTCTGAGGAAATTTCTTAACTCTGTACGACTTTCCTTCTTCGTTAGTGGCATTAATTGAAGTAATAGACAATGAAGATCCTTAAAGACTAGCCACAAAATTAATTCATAATAATTGATTTTTCATAAATCGATTTCTGAATTTTTTCTAACCAACATGAAAATGATTGCATTTTTCTTTTCGTCATGACAAATCCTGACGTACTTCCGCGAGATGCTCATGGAGCCAATCTATCTGGTGTTATCTAGGATCTCGCGGCTCTCGATGTGACACACTCCCGGGAGGAGATATAATCAGAATGCATTATGCAACACAGGTATTGTCCATAAAGGGAGACAGCGGCTCGTTCGGCGGGAGGCAGCAGGAAGTGCTTAACCCACGTTTAAGCACCTCTCGCATCTCTCGCTCTCGTGTCATTTAGCGGCTTTAATGGCACTCATGCAAAACCCTTCATCCGCAATAGAGGATCCTAATTGCTCCGGTTTCCATGTGCGCTCGCTGTGCCCTAGACTCGCCATCTATAATAATTACGCCCGTCCCTTTGTGCGTGCATAGTGCATGGACCACAGAATTACTCTCCGGTGCTATGAGCTATTGATTTTTCGGCGAAAGCGCTGTGGGAATATTTTGTGAACGTCAGTAAACATCTTTCTATCGTGAACTGCGAATATTTACTCTTGCAAGGATTAATTTGGTGAAATTAGCGATAATACTCAAAGACACGTCTACTTGATGTTATTATAAATAAATGAAAAAATAACAATACGTGTTGAGGGACAAAAATTGTTACAATTACTATAATACATATAATGTATGGTCACACTTTTGGGACAATTATATATATATATTTATAGTTATTTTAACCATGCAAAAATAGTCAATTGTGCAATTAATAATTCTTGATGTTATTATAAATAAATGAAAAAATAACAATACGTGTTGAGGGACAAAAATTGTTACAATTACTATAATACATATAATGTATGGTCACACTTTTGGGACAATTATATATATATATTTATAGTTATTTTAACCATGCAAAAATAGTCAATTGTGCAATTAATAATTATATTTATTATATTTGCAATTGCATTTATATTAAATAAAAATATTAATTTTATTTTCTATTTATAATTTATTTTATTCTTATAACTTAATATTTTACTATATTAATACTTGAAATTATCAATTTATAGTACATCTTTTTATGTTTGAAAGAACTATACATATAACTATACATATAACATTACTAACAGTAATAACCATAAAAATACAGTTTCTAATCATAATTTTTATATGAAATTATAGTTACAAACATCACAGACACTTTCCTCTTAGTAATTTTATTTTGGATTATTGGGCAGCTGTAAAATTATTAAATTAATGCTATACGGAAAATATGATATCATATTAAGAGCATTAGTGATAGCAATCTAATTAAAAATAATATTATTATTTTAATGACAGTGTGTGTTATTAATTAAACAAGTAGGTACGCTATGTTCTTGTTTCAATAAAATGTTATTAAATGAATTTATTTATATGTTATTCTTTTTATTAATATTGTTATTGAATAAAGCAAGATTATTTTTATCAGATTGCTGTTAGTTAATGCTGTCAACTCTCTAAATTCTTTGGAATAGAATCTTATCTAAAAAGTGAAAATTGAGCCTTCTTGAAAAAGACTGGCTCAGTTTTCAATCTTTAAGAGTGAAATTCCACTCTTCAGAAGTTCACTTTAAAAAGTTTAGAGAGAATACAACATCATTTTTTTTGTATATAATTTCTTTATTTGAATAAATATTATTTGAAAAGTGGACTTTTTCGTAAAAATTCAAATAAGAAAAATGATGGTAATGCAAATCGCGTGCCAGTCTCGGTCAAAACTGAAGGGAATAACAGTGTATCATGGGAAACAAATACCTAACTAATAGGTTACTCGATTAGTCATACGTTACGTTGATACGCGAAATGCTTGCACGTGAACGTGTACGCACGCATACGCACGTATATGTGATCGCACGGCTCAACAATAACTGGTTAGAGTCTTTCAAGGTGCTTTTGCATCCAGGCCGAATGGATAGAAATATTTCTGTCATGTAATTTTCCACCTCAATGCTATGCTTTATTTAGCATTGAAGAAGTCGTATAAAAATTTTGTGAAACCTTTAGAGAAAAATAAAAATGTACTAAATACAGCCTTGACTAAAAGAATATTAAACTTATTAATCGTTAATCAAAATTTTAGTTCAAAAATGGATTTATAGCATTTACTGTAAATAATCCTTTGTTTTAAGAACTCTTTAAACGTATATGTAACCGATAAATAACAACGTAAATGCAACAATTTCAGATAAAAGAAAAATTATATAAGTGTCTAATATTTTTGTCCAAGGATGTATGTATATATCCATAAAAAATCGATTATTAAATCGCCAAACAAAGTTATCACAGCTTCGAATAAGGGAATTGCTCTGAGATGCATCTTGAAATAGCCGTGAAATCATAAACGGAAATGATATTCGAATGATTACGTTGAACGTTGACCGGGTGAGACAGCCACCGATGTTAATAGAATAAAGAATCAAGAGAATAAGGGAACAATTTTACGCGGATATTTATACAATTCAGCGAATAAAGGTTTTAAAATTTATAGCGAGTCGTACGTGCGAAAAGCACACTAAAATTTGACATAAAACAAAAACCAAGTGGGCCGTTCTCGTAAAATTATTTTTATATTGAAGAAGCGAGCTTACCTTCAAGGACAATGGCACTGTAAAAGTTTCTAAAGACTATTTTATTATTCGCGACGTTACAAAGCAAAGATTATCTTTGTGATTTCAAAAAGTATCTCTCAATTCAAAATCTCATTTTTTAATATTTTTGAATTAAACACATGATGATTTTTACACTTGTTAATCATAGATAATAATTAATCTTTGTTATTAATTTCGAACAGAAAATTCATTGTTAGTTAACATCACGTATTTCAATAATACGCGAGAAGAATAATTTTGTTGAAATATTGTTGATTATGTTGAAACATGTTTAAAAATTTAAATAGATACAGATCTAAAAATAATTTTGTTGGACCATAAAATAATTATGTAGGAATTCAAGCATAATAATCGATGATGTAAGAAGTATTGATATTCTAGCAACAGTTTGAGCATTTTAAGTAATTATTTCAATATAATCCAAAATTATTTCCACATCTACAGTGAGTGCAAAAAATAATCACATAGAAGATATTTTTATAAAACAGCTTTATTTGTAGAAAGTAAATATCAATTAGAAATGTTATACATTTTGTCCTAATATAAACAAAAACATGTTTATTATCTTAAAAATTAAATAAAACTCTTTATTTTTGCTTATATTTTTAAAATAACATATTTTATTTTTAATTATTGTACATTTAGGTAAAATAATTTTAAAATTTCTTTTCTTGTTGTTATTAAAATGCTAATTAATATTTATTTTTAAAAATAAATTTTTTTTGAAAATATCTCTTCCCTGTACGCGTGAATATTTTTTACATTCACAATAGCTAAATTTTTAAGTATTTTGACAAAACCGTTCTTTCCATGTGTGTATTATTTTTGTCACTGATGGAACAGATTTTGGACTCTTGGAGTGCAGCATTAAGTAAAAAATCGTAACTAAAGATTTTATACACACAGTGTGAAGCCATTAAAGTATAACACGATGTGAAGCAGAAACAACAATGCAATGTTTCGCTGGCAATTAGAGTTATCGATCGCTCCGCGAGAACAGAGTAATTTCCGTTTTCAGGGAAACGCGTTACGTATCATCATAAAGAAAACTGGAGTTAAATATAAATTACAATTATTCTCGCTTATTTCTCTGAATATTATGAATCATTATGCACCTGGATCAATTACGGACAGAGACAAAGCGTACGTGCTCCATCGGGTCGCGTGATTGGAATGAATTGCAAATGAAAAGTAAGATCTTTTCAAGGAAATCAAAGCATTTATGTTACAGACTGATATATATTATTCAATTATTAATTATATTTATACCCACGGTAGTGTTTTCAATAATCACTACCTTCCTCTAAACGATTCTTCCTCGAAACCGCGACAGCCTTGAATAATCTCACGTGACAGACTTCAGAGAAATTAATAAATTATATCATTAAGAAAAACTAAATATCGTCGGGATTAAAGTTTAATACCTAATATTTATATGTCGATATATCTTCCAGTTACATAAACTACACGTCGTTTATTGTTGGACTTGAAACTTGAAATGCAATATAAATTTACAAGCAATTTAATAATGCTAACGAACACCTTTAAAATACTGTAAAAAATTTATTGTGAGAAATGTCACCTCAGCCAGGGTTCGAGAAATTAAATTCAATCTTCGAAAAGGTCAAAGGGGTGCCAAGTTTTTAAAAAACCGCGTGAATTGATCGTCGACCAGAAAATGTTGGTGGATAGGCGGAATTAGCGATGCATAGATCGGGCAATTAACGCAGAATCTTCCGGCGAGATCGTCCTTTATCCTCGCGGAACAGTCCGTCCTTCGCAACAGTAATGCAAACACGCCCGATGATATCAGCATCTCTTAATCACCACTGTTCTCTTAATCATCGACGATCGACTGTACGACGAAGTGACTCGCACGAAAAATCACCGCGGCGGAGCAGCAGCTGCTCCGGATTTTGTTACCTGTAGCAGACAGGGCCAGGTGCACTGTCACTGCGCGCACGGATCACCTGACGATGCCGAACGTGACGCGCGCGACCGGTTCTCCGGAGATAAGCGGAATGACCGCACTGCACGCCGTCTCGACGCCGACTGACGCGTCACCCCGACCCGGCGGACTCGAGGATGCACTGACCATGCCGCCACGCTACGGCGTCGACCACGACAGGAACGTATCGTGCGATATCGGGCACCGAGACCGAAAAGTAACAAGGGGTGCGCTTAATCGATCGATTTCGAAGCAGATCTGTGTTAGTTCTTTACTGAAAGAAAAATCCGGTAACTACTACGGTGAAATGTTGAGTGAAATAATTTCAATAAAATATTTGATTAATGTAACTAAAAATAATTTTATTTTTCTAAATGTTTAGTAATTATTACCAAACATAACATGATCAACTATTTCATAATAATTACTATATATTTAGAAAAATATAATTACTTTTGGTTATGTCAACCGAACATTAGATTGAAGTTATTTCACTTAATATTTAGTAACTATTACTAGATTTTTATTTCGATGTTCGATTCTGGACTATAAACTGTTCCAAAATTGGATTTGCTATCTACTTTGATCGTAAACCGGACAAATTAATTTATATTAGTCGATTAATTGATTTATTTAATATTTCTAAAAAATGAAATATAATTTGATATAAAATATTAAAATAAAATGTTATAAAAATAGAATATAAATGAAAAGGGAAGCTTTGTAATTTGTATAACAAACTGTGTTATTTCAATTATCGTATATTTAATATTGTGATATTTAACGCAAAATGATTTGCACGACTGCTCGTTACAATAAATTCTAAAGAAACAGAGGGAAATGAAAATTTCCGTTGTATTATAAATGAATTTATGTTCAGTAAATTAATTAATTTATCTAACATTTCTATTTTCATTAAGTAAAGTAAACCAATTAGTTTAACATAAAATGTTAAAAAAGAGAGAGAGAAAGCTAGACATCTCATTTATTTAGCAGACTATATACTCTGTTTCAATTTATTTATTTATTACTTTGATATTTAATAAAGGTTTTCACTTGCGAAATAATTTGTACAATTGTGTTTTTTTATAAGTAAATTCTGGAGAATCGAAGGAAAATCAAAGTTTTTGTTACAGATAAATGAATTTATCAATGAAATTATTATTAATAATATTTTTGGAAGATTCTATATGGATGAAGAATATACAGTACGAGAACTAAAGTTTTTTTCAAATAACATTTGCAAGATGTGCTACACATGACAAGCGCACACATGCGTGACCTCCGTAGGCCTTCAACCATTCGAAGCACCTTCAACGCTTTCTACACATAGTTCTGAAAATACAGTCTTCCACAATTACGCTAATCATAGCTTCATTTGGAGATAATCCCGTGAATTTTTATTCAGTTTGTCAATATTATTTTGATGTCAAGTGAATAAATGTAACTGATGATATCATGAATATCATGATTAAATATCACTGCAAAATAAAATATTCTTACTACCACCTCTGTTGACAAATGAAATGTTTTAACTAATGATCACGAATTGTTATGCGTTATAAATGACAAATTAAAATTAATTGTTTGAGATTCTTTTATTTTCACGTTTTGTCGTTGAATAACATTCTTTCTTTTTGTCTTTACTGAACTTTGATGTTTCTTTTATCATGACTATTTCAATTATTAAAAGCAAGTGGGGCCTGCGTTGCTTTTCCATGCGAGGGTAGCAGGTTATTGCATCCCCATAAAACAAAGTCTGAGTCATCAAATCCTTCCCGTATATGTACTACTTGGAAAGACAGACCAGTGTTGTAAGGGTGGCGGAACAACCCCCAGATGGCTGATATGAAATTAAACTGTAGGGAACGGTCGTCAGATGCGTCTCCAGCTGCTTTCTTCAGCATCCTTCAATAAAAGTTACAGGGGTACCCAAAAAAGATAAAGCTCAAATAACCGTGCAAATTTCTGTTGCGGTGAAATAATAATTCAATACCATCATAACAATTTTATTCAACAATTAAAATTTTATTTTTACTTTAACATATCTTTTAATTTTAAATAATTGTAAAAGAATTTAAATAAAATATAATAGTTAAACAATAATTTAAATAAAGTAATTAAAATAATAATTAAAAATGAAACAGAGAGTAACAAAATAATTAAATATAATTTGAAAATAATTTAAATAAATTCCATTATTTTAAATAATAAAAGTAAATACACAAATTTTTTGTTTCTACAAAAATTTATATATTTGAAAAAATTTTTACTTTTTACTTATTTTTATTTTTAAATTTATATTATAATGTTAAACTACAATAATAATTGAATTTTAATCTTTAAAGAAATAAAATTATTCACTCTTTCTCTTTATTACACTTTCTACGAAATATTTAAATATTTTGAAATAAGTCGAACTCTAGATTCGGCCCTGTGGAAGCTAAGCGCCGCGATCGCGTTTTTTGTCGATTCGCTGTTGAGGAAATAATTTGCTTGCGGCCTTCGATCGTCGCGACAAAATATCTTGATCGTATAAGTGGATGCCTTCTTAAGCATGGCCGTATATTTCCAACGAGCTTCTCCATGTTGAACTTGAACTGGCAATAACGATCGCCAGTTAATTCCTTATTACATCGTTCGTTATCTGATAACACGATGCTCTCATGACGCGTTCCTGGCGAAAGGAACGTCATGTGGGTGACGCAGTGCGCCCACGATTAATTGCGTCACGGCGCGCCGCGGCGACGTCATCATTATCATGGGACGAGGCCAGCGAATCGATATGCGCGTTCAAAAAATTCCGTTAATTTTGTAGTTAATGCCGGAACTATTGATTCGAGACAGTTATCGCATAATGAGCATGAGTCACCTTACATTGAAATAAACGAAAAAAATAGTTCTAATATCAATTTCATATTTTTATTAAAAAATATTTTAATACTAATTTGACAGTTTTTATATTCAATTTATATATATATAAATTTGTACGCAATTTTTCTTAATTTAACATTTTTAATCATTCAAAAATGATCTAATATTAAAATACAACTATTTTCATAAAGAGTTATTTTTAACAGTTATATTAATAATTTTTTACGACAACTTTTTTAATAACAAATTTCAACTTTAATTTAATAAAACTTCAATATTGCTTGCTTTTAAAACTCCAACATTATTTATTTTTAAGTTTAAGAAAGTTATGCTTGAGAAAAGAACGTTAGGATTAATCTCGCAGAACTGTAAAGCAATGATAGGATGATTTTCTGCCAGATGTCATTTGAGCAGCTGGTCGATCAAGTCGTTTACTTTCGTCGTACCTACTCACGTACGAATACAGGTTCGAGAGGAGCCATGAATACGGCAAAAATTTCGCCTTCGGCGAAACGACGCGTTCGTTAACTCCTGTATTGGCGAAGCATTAATTTTTTTCTTCCTTCTAGAAAGTGTCTTTCGAGCGGGAACTATCGTCATCAAGCCGAAGAAATTCTAAACTCGCGAACGAGACGAGATTAAGAATGGTTAACGAATTAACATATTCTTGCAAATGGCCGCCGAAACCATCTTTTATCATCTTTCTTCATTCTTAGGTAGAAATTTCTGAACTTTATTACGAAAATGTCGATGTAGGTAAGAATTACTTAATCCTATTGACGGAAAGGATAATTCTGTTGAAAAATTTAAAATTTTGTTAGATATAGTTCTGAAAATAATTTTGATGTTCCTAAAATAGTTTCGTTGACGAACTGATCGCTGGAATACAAATTTTTTTGCAGTATTGTTTATTATAATACTTTATAGTTTTCAACATAATTGTTTTATTGATTTAATAAAATAATTTTCAGATCTATATCTGTGTGAAGATTATACAAAATTTTAGAATTTTGAACAAAATCGTTTTTTCTATGTAATCGTAAGATTTCGGATTCTACCTCAATGTTTGTATTAACGTATACTACAAACATATATGTATATTTGTGTCTATCAGTGAGTGTGTGTCACATAGATAGAAATGAATTTTCTCTACTTTCACGCGGTAACGAACGCTTCGAGCACGTGCTTGGCCAGCGGTAATCAACCTGCGCACTCTCGTTATCGAGCAGTGCTGACTCAATTCTACTGCTGCACGATTTTGATTGATAAGCGAGTTCAACTTGAATATCGAAGCTAGGTTAATTTAATATAACAAGAGCATTAACGAACATTAAAGATCGGTAGTGTACGTCAATGATCAGTTGAGACTAGTCTATACGTATATGTCCCATGTGAACGACAAATATATCGATCGTGTATCCAGTGTTTCGCTTAAAGATTAATTTAAAATAGTAGATAAAGATATAAAATAAATTACTTAAACGTATCCTAGATAAAATAAAGATAATTTCGTTTTAAATTTATTTAAATAAAAGATGAAATAATTTTGAAAAAAATTATGTTTTTAAATATTATCCCTTCTGATATATGGGACGCCGGATCTAAACGACGCTGGTGATCAAAGGTCTCTTTAATCACTAACTGGAACCATTTTTATAAAAAGTTTAATTAAAATCGGAATTGTATTTCTCGAGATTTCCTCGTAAGGTATGTACATAACTTCTTTTATTAAAGATGCAATTAATGTAAATTCTAACAATCTAGATTATTTTATGATAAAAATTCTATATTAATATTGTAATACTTGTAATATATATGGTAAATCCTATTAAACCTAGATTCAATTATAATTTAAAAAAGAAAACACCCTTTTTTTTATCTAAGATACAGATAACATAAATTCTATAATCTATGTAAGATGATGTCATTTCTTTTATTTTTTGGATAATTTATCATTTGGATAATAATTATCTATATAATTTTATATTGATAACGCAAACACACCGACTGTATCACATGACAGAATCTATACTAGTTGTTACGCGGCGGTTAAGATTACGCAAGTTAATAAATCCATCGCGCGAATTAAATCGCTATACTCACAATGTCGCGCGATTAAGTATGTTCGTTCGCGTCGCGGCATCCAATTTCTCGTCCCATTCAATTCGAGTCGGCAGGATAATCGCTTGATTAGCGAAAGCATAGAAACTCGCGAGAGAACGCGATTTTTTTCTCAACATTTTACTTTCGTCCGCGCCGCGCACAATGCGAGACGAGCACATACATATATACACGCAACGCATATGCGATCGCCGCGATAATTGCGATCCGCGGGCGTAATTAAGATCTAGTCGCGCGCGCGGCTCATCGGAGAACGCACAATGAGAGATCGCGAATTTAAATAAGAAACCTACGTAGACCCCGTTTTAGAAACGCGCGGGATCATCGACGCGATCATTTTCAATAGGAGACCTTGAAGAGTTGCAGCATTTCGAGGGAGAGCGTGACTCAGGATCACGCATGTCCCACACACATATTGGCCCGAGATTGTCTCCTCTTTTATAAAAGAAAAAGTCTGTATTATTTAAAACTTCGTTTATTTCTTAAGAATATATATTTTTTCTTGCAAAATGTGTGAAAAAATTACGGATTTTTCTATATTGCATTTAAAAGTAATACAAAAAATTTGGTGGCGATTTATAATAGAACCTAGATAAAAAATTATTTCAATAAGAAAGACATGTTTTTAAAAAATAATTAAGATAAAATGAGAATATTTTCATTTAAACTACAAAATTATTAAATCTATGTACTAACCCTATTAAATTTTGTTATATGTAATACTATAATTTTATAATATCTGAACAATATAATTATATAAATATAGTTATAATCTGTTTGTACACTATTAAATGTATAATTTTAAATTTAATCTAAGTCGCCACTGCTTGTATTCAATATATCGTTATTTTATACTGAAATAATGATTAAATTCGACATTGTATAGTGTCAACTTGATATATAGTTAAATTGACACTAAATACTTTTAAATTTAACCAATTTAGTATAAAAAAAAAATAACGATATATTGTGTAGAAACAGTACCAATTTAAATTAGGTTTTTGTTTATTAGGTATAGATTTAACAGTGTAGAATCGCAATTTAATTTATATATATATATATTTTTTTTTTATCAGCTGTAATTTATTGTGTTCTTTGCGTGCTTTCAATTTCGCAGAAAAAAAATAAAATATGGCCTGAGAATGGAATATGACGGCAAAAGGTAAAAAGTCGAAATAAATGGCAAAGGGTTAAAGGGACATGTCGTGAGTCAGAATGATGCTATCGCGATTACCAAGCTGTTTTTCTTCTAGAATCGCTGACGGAAGCGATTGAAGTCAAGGTTAAACTCGTCAAAGCAGTTAATAGTTTCAAATCGGCCAAGCCTCGACGCCGCCTTTTAGAAGCTAAAGTTTAATCTGGATAGTCAGATGCGCCGCTAATCAGTAGAAATCACGACAGAAAAATTGGCGCCGGCAAGTTCTGTTCCATAACCGTTGTATACGCGATGTATTTTACAATACGCTCACAATGTGAGCAGATGATGCAAACGATCGATTACTGCAAGCTGTTTTGTTTATAAACTACATATTTTCAATTTTATTATTTTTTATAAGTATTAACCTAAAGAAAGTTTTATCAATGTTTTTATTCTTGAAATAATAAAGAATAAAATTAATGAATTTTTAGAAATTGTTTAAGCGACTTCCATATGTTGTTATTTTCCTATGTAATTTGAATTAAAAAATTCTATTTAAGGCAAAAGTAAAACTTATCCTCTGATTTTCTTTGATATAGTACAAAAAAAATTATTTTTCTCAAATAAAGGATAATTATTATCTTCAATTGCGAATGATGATAAATCTACTAGATGAACGGATTACAGAACTCGAGATTATTTTTAGCAGGACAATTTAATTAGTTCTCTTTATTATACCTCGAGAATACTGCTTGAATGTGTCTCGTTTCCTTTCATGGGTCGCAACCTCAAACAAAAGTGTGCCACAGGTGTTACAATGAAATAAACGATCAGACCCCGCGGAATGCTGGCGAGAACTGCTGCCGATCAAACATTTGTATAAACAATCAATTTATGTGTTCAATAGTGATTCCAATTGACAAGAAATCAACATTTTAAGACAGTTCTTTAAACGTTTAGCACTTCTGATTGAGTCGCCGTGTACGATATTTTTCATATCTGACGTCTTTAAGTAAAATATAAAAAATTTTGACTAATATAAAAAAAACTCTTTGTTATTAAAATATATATTAACATAAATATCGCATATATTTCAATATAGTTTTAATCTTCTTTAATGTAAGAAGAATGTAAGATATATTTTTAAAATTTAAAGTATAAATTAATAAGAATAAAATTAATGTTATTTTTGTTCTTATAACACATATTGGTGTGTGTAAGCTTGTAGAGAAAAGGAGACGGTTATATAGGAATAGATAGGAAGTTATGAAATACCACAATATCTTGTATAATTTGCAATGCATTCTGAGGGCTATTGTCAAAGTTGCTTTAGTTTGTTTAGACGTTATAATATAGCCATTGGTCGTTAATGTTTACTGCATTATCGTTAATGTTTACTGCATCGTAAAAGCTACATTTCAGTTTTGCAGATAACAGACAGTTTTACAGATGTATACTCTTTACGTAATTTTTAAAAATATATTGATATTAATTTTGTAACTTCAGTCTTGGAATTTTTGAATGTGCTTTCGAATTATGTAACTAAATTAAATTTGGTAACGAAATGTGTATCCGATGTTAGATATAATATATATTATGTAATTGTTATTATATTATATAATATAATAACCTATATAATATAATAACATTAATAACCCCCTTCCGTTCTATAACTGCAATTTTTTTTTCTTTTCGATTTTTGTAAATAATGATTATTTCGTATAATATTCAAAGAACTTTTATATAATTAATATCAATCTATGACTAACGAACGCGTATCAAAAATAATTGTCACATAAATTACAATAAAACAAAATCGTATTCTAGAACCCCTTCCTTTTCTCTATTTTAAATGCTTATATATATTTTTTAATATAATAAACATTAATTATATTTATTACAGTTATATGTTATAATTATTACGTTATTATAATTATAGTTATATTAATTTTTGTCTCTATTTTAAATGGAACTCAAAATATATTTATTATCTTATATGGTATGTATGCTTTATTAATGAAAATGTCTTTTACATAAATATATTAATTTTTAATTATATGCCACTTAAATAAAAATTATACATTAATTTGAAAAGGACAGATATAGATATATCGAAGTCTCGTAATAATATCGATTAAATAATCGGTTTGAATTCCAATTGGAGAAAAGCCTCCGATCCTTAAATTGACTCAGTTGCGCGATTTTCAGCAAGGGGCTTGAGTCATCAGATAATTGTCACGATCATCGTATCTCCTGGCCTTCTTCGGACGTGAAAAACGTGCTAATCGCTTTAAGTGGACCTAATACTCGGATCGAGGCTAAATTTCCTATCGGAGCAGCTATAAAGGCCATTCCTCCTTCATCCCACTCGATTTGATCTCGCTGCGACAATTTCTAGTTATCAATTCTCGGCGAGAAATTGACTTGAGTTCGAGGTATGGGTAGATCCATACACGGATAAAGACGATTGCTCCAATTGAAGGATACGATAGAGGTGCGCAGGAAGCTCTATACGCGCGCTAGTTTATAACACGGCGTTCGGGCCGATCTTCTCACGTCTCGCCGTGAGAAAGGCGGATGTCCATTCTGAATTCACAGTACGGAACGAGAGGAATCTCTTTTCCTTTTCGCGCAACTCGTGTTCCTCCCCCCCTCTCTCCTGCTCGTAATTTTCGCACGTCAGAATTGCGAAAGTACGCCGATATCGTGGCACGCGCGATCGTCGCGGTTTCTCTTTGAAACTGTAACACGCGACCAAGTTTCAGCCTGTCGTTTCCTGAATTCTCTTTACACACACACACTGTGCTATTTTACTATATATCACGCACACATATCAAAATTAAAAAATTCTCCCGTTATGGCATTTTTGAAAAACTTACTTAGATATCAATTTTACACAGATTATGATTTTTATGCTAATTTATAACATATAAATTAATGATGATCAATTAAATGAGATACGTTTAGATTAGAATTGTATTCATGGAATCTTTGCTCTATAGATCAATTAGTTTTTGTACAAATTGCATTATAAAAAAAAATCTAACGAACCATACGAGATACGTAAGATTATATTTAACTTTTGAGAACACTTAATGCTTAATTTGCAACATTATATAATTAATTGTAATATGTACGGTGTTCTTAATTATACATAATAAAAATAATCAGAAAAAATGATGATATTGTATATCTTTCTATAATTACTACTTTTTTTTTTTATAAATGTCTGAAAATATAATAATATCTGCATCTTGACTGATTTTGTACGATAGAAGACAATTATCTTGAAGAATATTAAGCTCAGTCTTTGCTATATTTTGATCCGGCCTTAATTTTTCCCACGTTGCACCACGTTTTCCTTCGCCTCCTGTCTGCATTCCGCGACGCGCCTCGTTAGACTTGACACGTATTACTTTGCATTCCCCGTAAGCGTCTCAGGCGATACGCGGCTCATCGGAGCGGATAGACCGGCTGGGAATGGATTCTCAATTTGGAACTAGCCGCGCTTTTCCAGTTCGCTGCCGGAACTTTCCCGGAGCGATGAAGCAACTTGTCTGTCCCGTAGGAATGAGAACGATAATGTCGCACTCGATCGCGCTTTGATCATCATAGCATACAGAGGTTTGATAGAATCCGACAATAATCTATTCAAGTATTAAAATAAAAATTTAGACATTATAATCAAGTTTTTGAATTAAAAATATTAAATCTGTAAAGAGAGATTTTTTTATAAAAACGATTAGAAAAAAGATGGTAATGTGAGCTCCCATTTTGTTTTAATGTAATTTTTTTGTTTTTTAATTATATATATTCAAATTTAATTATATTCTAACCTAACTAATTGCAAACTATTATAATAGCAATTGTAATTTATTAATCTAAATTTAATACAAAAAAATGTACTTAAAATGATTAAGACAGTTTGGGAAAACTCGTTCAAATGAAAGATGTTATGATGTGACTATATAAAAGTATATCCCGTCTATATATTTACAGAATCTGATTTTTTTACGTCTATTTGGACTTTCTGTGAAGTAAATACATTATTTACTTGTTAAAAAGCCTAATTGAAATATTAACAAGATTTACATTCAATTACGTCCCAGCGAAAATATAGTTATATCAATTTGCTTATCATAAATTTACTATAGCATCTTAAAAATTAATTTAGATGGCAGATAAACAATTGGCAACAAAAACCGTGACAACTGTTTCATAATTTTATTATGAATTTAAAAACTAATTAAAAACTTTTTTAAAAAGATGATATTAACAGAATGTTAAGGGGGCTCATATTAACACCTCTCTTTTCCTCTATTAATTATTATATTATATTAACAAAATTACGACAATCTTATAAAAGAAGTTCACGGAAACGTTCAAGGAACAAGACCACATTTGAATGTTAAGGCTAGTTCAAAGAATAAGACTACTCGAGTCGTAAGATTAGATATAGAAGAGTTTTTTTAAAATTGTTCGCTAAAAAAATCTTCTTTATATCTAATCTTTATCACATTTCCTTTGAAAGAGAAAATACATTCAATTGATAGAAGCTGCAGTGATAGTCCTGAAATGTTATTCAATTGATTCAACGACGAAGACAAACGACGATATTGATCCAGGAGTCTATCGCAAACGGCGAACGTTGATAAGGATGTTTCACGGGCGCGACGAAGGACTCGCGATAATCGTCGATAACGTTCGTGGAAACGTGACGGCGCGGCGTGTCAAGACCCAATGTCAGGTCAGCGAGGAACGATTGCACAAACGTGATATATCGTAATTTTCTGCCTATTAACATCGACCATCATTGCGGAAGCGTTGCAGGGGGAAATCACCCGACGGGCACCTCGCACGCGCGAGATCCTTGACATTTCCTTTACGATGCGCACGAGAGATAAGGGAGAGTCGGAGTTATGTGGAAACCGAGCAACGCGACTTGAAACTGCGATTTACGAGGGAAGTTATAACACTGTGGTAATTTCAACAAATTGTATGAAAGTTGCGAAACGTCGAGAATGGAGAAGTTCGCAAAGTACTAAGGACGCCTTCTATATTCTAAAAAATATGGATGTGTATTTAATAACATGCCGGTATTTATATAATTCTCATAGCGTTGGTATCGACATCAACATCAATGTGCGGATTTAATACCGTGAGTGTGAATTTAATACTCCGATTTAAATGATTTGACACCAACGTGGTATTAAATCATCACTATATTGTGTTATATCAGCATCAGCACAATGAGAATTATATTTAATAACACTCATGATTAAATCTCTACATCCATATTTTTTAAAGAGTAATGGAACAAAGTGGTTTTTTTTTTTTTAGAGGATTCTACAGCCATTTTAATAATTTTCATAGTAGATATTAACATCAACAGCAACGTAATATCGATTTGACACCCTGGTTTAAATTATTTACATTAACGTGGCTGGCACCGTACACGACTATACATATATACAATAAAGATACAAGTTTGACAGCTTCAAGGCATATCGCAAAACACTTCAGCACGAGCAAACGCGCCTGAAAAGCGACGACGGAAGTGAAGGTAGAAATCGATTAGTAAAGCTGGTCGACTGTCAAGTTCTCGGTTCGGCTTGATTAGGGCCTAATTAGCTGCGAAGAAATGCCTATAGATCAGATTTTCTATACTCTCTTCATTTCGCTTTTACAAGAATTATGTACAGAACTAAAACTTTTCTGTTTTATATAAATTATTTATTATCTGCTTTATGTGTAAATTAATGCAGAGGTTCTTGGATTCTTCTGAGTTTTTAAGATTTATGAGATGTTGATGCTCCAAAAATGTTTCACAGCAGTTCTTTGGTCCAAAAAATTTCGGAAAGGTCCTAATTCTTCTAGAATCCTTTAAAGCGACAAAAATTCTGGAATGTTTTGTTAAAGTATAGAAGGTGTTAGTTTTAAAAGAAAAACATTATTTATTTAGGCATGAAAAAGTTAAGCGATAATTTAAAACTTCATCGATTTTCTAAGATACAAGAAATGATATCTAATAAGAAATAATTGCTAATAAATATTTATAACAAAGAAATAATATCTAATAAATAATAATTGATTTTCTACTTGTATTTTAATCAATTTATAATTAAATTGTTAGTGATGGTTATTAAGACTTAGAAATTCTTATTGAAATACTGCTATTAAACTAATAATTGCTAGTGACATGAATGCGTCAAAATAAAGAAACAGTAGCAAAATAATTCGTCAGAGCTGTAGTCTCTATTGATCGCGTCTTCAAGCGTCGTACCTCCGGAAACGAAAACGTACGATCCGTGACCGCGTTACGTCAGGAACGGGCTTTCAAATCCTTCCACGCGATGTCGAGAGAGACGGAAGAGAGAAAGAAAGAAAGAACGAGCAATGTAAGCTTAGAATTCATTATCGCATTTTCAAAGCCGCGAAAACTAGATACAGTGATATATATACTATAAATTGATTAAGTCAGAAAAATTTTAACGAAATAGAAATTAATAGCAAATAGAGACCAAAGAATAAACTAGTGTTCGAATCAAAACACACGACAGCTTTTCGCGTAAGTATATTTTTACAGTATATTTTTTGTAAAATATTTATATTTTCTATAATTTAAATCATACCAGAAGTGTAAAAAAATTTAATTAGGTATACAGATATAAAAATAATTTCATCAAGCCATCAAAATAATTGTAGAATGTTTAAGCTGGATGACAATGCTACACACACACAAAAAGTTTTAACATTCCAACAATCAGCTTGAATCTAATATAATTATTTAGATGATACAAACAAAATTATTATGAAATCTATATATATATATCTAGCTAAATTTTTTAGATATTTTAGCAAAACCATTTTTTCCGTGTACATAACGAAGTTATACAGTCTTAATGTTAAGCGGAATAATATTTCTGAATGAATTTAAAAGGAGGAAATAATGCGAAAGAAACAGAAAACCGAAAGAGAGAAAGAAATCAGGTATCATTATTATGTAAAACTTCAAACGACGTAATACGAAAGTGTAACTTAACACACAGCTCGTACCAACGTATAACGAATGGAAAAGTCGCTCAACGCGTTTACCTGAAGGATAGCGGAAAACATCGGGAAAGGGAATGCGGGGGCGATGAAAAAAAAAGAGAAAGGCACGATAATTACCAAGGATTCGTCCCCATTGTCAGTGCTCATAGCCCCCCACTGGCGCTAGAGGGACCCGAACTCGTCGCTCGTCGTCGTCGTCTTCGTCGCCGGGCTGTTCGTTGCTCCTCTTCGTGGCTTTGCTTCCGGCAGCAGCAGCAGCAGCAGCACGAGCTGACGATGCTCGTCATTCTGCGCCTAGACCTGCCCCCCAAACGGGATTGTTCCCGAGGGACTCTACCTGTGATAACCGCTCCGGTCCTAATCTATCATCCAGCATCGCGGTGTACGACGCCGAAATACCTTCTCCTTCTTTTAAGATTGTCCGCTTCTTCTGGGACAAAACACCACTTTTCAAAGAAAAATAAAGTGACACAGATGGCGAAAGTAGGAAAGAAATAGAGGAAGGACGATAATGAGGGTTGCTATGGACTTAGTTGTCTTGAAGTGGTAGAAAAATGGAAAGAAAAAAAAAGGAAGAAATATATTGAAGAGGATCGTCACATATAAACTAGATTTGTGCAACGCGAGGATAATGAGCACTGAAAGAGGGATGAAGCGTGAAAAAATGAATAGAATAAGAAGATATATTATTATTGTTTGAGAGAATAGTATTACAAACACATGGCTAATAAAAGTACAAACTTATTGTTAGATGGAGAAATTTGTATATAAACATTGACAGTATATAAATTTTTAATTGATGCAATGAAAGATTCAATAGAAGCAAGGCTTTATTAAAAATAGTAAGAATAATGCTGGACGCGACAACATACGATAATAGTTGTCATTAAAATGAAATAATTGATTTTATAAAATATGAATTACATCATGAATTATAATAGTTAAGGAATAATAGTTGAAGAAGATTGAGGAATTATAGAAATGATAGTTGAATAGAAATTACGATATCAGCTAGTAATCGGACGAGCTGCATAAAAAAAGAAAGAGAACACTGTAAATGAATGGTAATAGTTGAGGAATTACAGAAAAAATAATTGAATAGAGACTGTGATAATGAAATCAAGCTATAATAATCAGATAGAGTTACAGTATAGGCCAATATGCGTAAAAAAAAGAAGAAATACGATTATATTAGTTAAGACAATCCTCTTTTGTAAAATCCTATAATACTATATTTGAACTGTATGATAAATAATAATAGTTGAGGAAGTATAAAATAAAACACTATAATAATAATTATAACACTATAGTAATAATTATCTTTTCTAAGATTCTATAGTATCATATTTGAATTGTTTTTTCAACATATCCGTGCTATGAAATTTGAACTATGATAAATAATGATAGTTGCAGGATAATAGTTGAGGAGTTATAAAAATAATTGTTGAATAGAGGAACCGTGATAATGATCAACTATAGTAATTGCATAGGACTAGAATAAAGATCACATAGTATATGTAAGTGTAAGAAATAGAAAAAAAGTACTATAATAGTACTATAATAGTTGAGAGATGACCCTCTCTCCGAAGATAATATAGTATCATATTCGGATTACATTTATCAATTAGACTTTTAGGAAACAGAAGGACAGTTATGTGAATAGAGCGATCAAGACTATAGTGATCTCTAGGGACATCAAATTATAGTAGCCGGATAGGGATATCTTATACATCACGTCAGAAAGAGAGAGACAACTGTAGGAGTCCGAAGAGAATAGTATTTTTAGGTTTCAGGAATAAAATATGAACTATGTCTCTATCTGCGATATAGTCACTACATCTTGGAATACCCTCGCGGAGTACTTCCACGCTCCCTTCGCACGCACTCACGAGAGCCAGAGCGAGCGCGAGCGAGAGGGAGATGGAGAGCAATGCGGCAAGTGCAGGCGCGAGAGAGCCCGAGAGAGGACACTGACACACCAAACGTCAACGACACCTCCGAGCACGTCGTTGCTCCTCTCTCTCTCTCTCTCTCTCGTTCTTTCTCTCTCGTTCGCTCTGAGTCTCCCCTTGGAATTTCACTCACTTTATGATCCACACTGTGCGATCTTCGAACTCCGAAATTGCACTTCCGATACTTTCGGATCTAGACGAATCGTTCGCAAGCGAACGCGAACGAACGGACGGACGGGCGGCGACTTCTCTCTCTCTTTCGGGCGACCGAGCGAGTGCCGTTCCCTGCGAACGGAACGGCACGGTACGGTACGGTGCGGTACGGTATAGGGGGACCGGGGCACCACCACACAGGGTCCCCGCTCTTCAGATTGCGAAAGGAAAAATGTAAAGGCGGGATCGTGGGGGACGCGTGCCTGAACCACGACGTGCCGGGAAAATTTTCAACCGTTTGGATTCCCGAGCTTCCCTCGCGAATCGGACTTCAATGTGCGACTGTGTGGCAAGTGTGGCAACCACCGTCACGCCGGAGTTGTGTACCGGTGTGTGACGGACTTTTTCCCACCATGACGAGATACGGGTGGGGAGCAGGTACTTACGACGATACCGCCATTTGTTGTAACGGAGGTGCTCCCCTCGGCTTTGTTGAGGAGAGGGTATACAGGAACGGATCGATGCGCCTCAATGCCTAGCGCTGAGAAATTAAAATGGCGCCTAATTTTGGAGAAAAGATTTCAAAGGTGCGACGAGTCTCTTTTCCGAGCATGAAAGAATTAAAATTTTTTTCTACATATACAATTTTGAAACAACTTCAAAATTTGATATAATTTTAAACGTTGAGATATTTAATATTAAGTCTTGCAAATTGCGCGCGCGTGCACGCGCACATACGCACACAATTAATTTAATAATTATAGTTGTAAAAACAATTAAAGTTTTATTCAAATGTCTAGAAAAAAGAAGTTAAAGATTAAAGGAAGTAAAGTTCTAAAGGAAAATTTGTAATTTTAAGCGGATTTTAAGATACGAAGAATTTAATTTAAGTTTTACTTGAAATCTCGATGTTAAATATTAAGATTAAATTGTATAATAAAAATTTTGGTCGTAAAAGAGAAAAATTATAAAATTTCAAATAGATGAATAAAAAAATTTTTCTAATATAAAATATACATCAAATTTTCATATAAAAATTATTATAAACCAATCGGATACTTCTGCTCCAAACAAATTTTGCACATTTTCGCATTTTCTGCTATATTGCAGTAAAGCGGCAATATCTTACCATTTTAGGGATAAATCAATAAGTACTCGTGTTTGAAGACAGACGGCGTTGCTAATGCAAGTTGGCATTATCATCATATACTACCATCTTTTGAACGATGCCATACAAACTTTTAGAGTGATTCATGCGATAGTTTTGATTTGACAGCAATTCGTAGCGAGCGTGTTTGGTGTTTTTCGGTACAATAGAAAAAGAGCAATATAGATCTGTGATTCGCTTTTCATTTTCGTAAAAATGTGCGAAGAAATAAAAATGAACTTGGATGCTATCTATATGGAAACCCTTGACCACCTATGACAAAGTGTTGTTTCACCACGTTTCAATGCACCGGCTCCACAATGCAATCCTCCACAGTCGCCACAGCCAATTAGTCGAATTGCGCTACGAATTGCTATCGTATCCACCGTACTTTCCGGATTTAGCCTCCTGACTTCTTCCTGTTTTCATACTTGAAAAAATGGCTTGGTAGAAAAAAATTCAAGTCGAATGAGGTCATCGCCGAAACAGAGGCCTATTTTGCAGAGTTCGATAAATCGTATTTTTTGAAGGGGTTAATATAAAAATAGCACGGATGTTGGAAAAAATCTTCTTAAAAAGAGATTATATTAAAAAATTAAAAAAATTTCTGTAAAATGTTGCATCTTTATTACTAATACGGATACTTATTGACTCGCCCTAAAGCTTTGCTTTCTTCAAGTTCCACATTGTGTTTCACATCTAACGTCTGAAGAAAGATTTCACGCATCATGTTTAGAATTGCTATATTACTTTGCCATTCTTGTTGCTGCTTCCTGAAGAAAATAGAGCAACTGCTATGGTAGCTTTTCCATTTCTGGATCCACATATTTTTTGTGCGATGCAGAATTAAAGATTGCATTACACTTTGTCTGTAATATTTTAATATTATACGATTTTTTCTGATTTTTGTTGTGCAAATATTATTTTTTGCATGTATTTTTATATTTACAAATTTCATTCAGGCTCTATTTTATACGAATGGTTTCTATCATACAATACTTCTTCAAAATGTGATATAATACTCTAACGATAATAATAAATGAATCGTATAAAAAGATATCAATATTGTTGAATTAACGAACTAATATTTTCTCGTTCCTTGGTGAGCAACTCATACATACGAAGGCAAATCAATAAGTACCCGTGTTATTAATGAAGATGTAAGCTTCTCACAATATTTTTTTATTTTTTAACATAATCCCCTCTTAGGAGGATACACTTTCCCCCAACGCCCCTGCCATTTTTTAATCCCTTCGAAAAATACGATTTGTTAAACTCAAAGTAAGCCTCTGTTTTGGTGATGACCTCCTCATTCGTTTTTTCTTCAATTCAATATCAAATCAGCCGAATAAATCAGCATAATAATGCCCCATGATAGTTTTTTCCTTCTCAAAAAAGTCGATAAAGATCACACCTTGTGCATTTAACAAAAAACAGTGGCCATCACCTTTCCGACCAATGAGACCTCGTTTTGACCTTCTTCAGAGCACGTTCGCTACGTGAAGTCTACTATTTTGACTGTTCCTTGGTCTCCGGGGTGTAGTGATGAATGTGAAATATGTTTCATCAATGTTTACGACAATGTATCCAACCTCATTTTTATTTCTTCGTACGTTTTTCTCTCCAAAAATAAAAAGGAAATTACGGATCAATATTGTTCTTTTTCTATTGCATCGAAAAACGCCAAATACGCTCGCTAAAAATTGCTGTCAAATAAAAACTGTCGCATGAATCACTTTAAAATTTCGTATGGCGTCGTTTGAAATATGGTAGTACACGATGGTAATACCAATTTGCATCAACAATGTCGCCTGTCTTCAAACACGGATTATATTTATTGATTTGCCTCGTATATATAGTCACAAAAGAGCTCTCTCTAAAATGAGAACCAATCATCAAAATAACCTGTCATCCTCAGAGTAACTTGATATGATGTAAGTACTGAAGAAGACAAGAACCATTATGTTAGAATAAGACAGAGGACATGGATAACAAGGATGGATAAGAACATCTTTCTTGAATGCAAACAAACAAGTGTTCTGATAACACTCTCTTAGCGCTAAATGTGGCTGTTCGATTCCATATTTAAACAGTCGCGAGTAATAAAGATCTGTATGTGATGATTAGAAAGAAAATATTTCTTGTTCTGTTAAATTGTCAAGTTCTTAAATTATCTCAGGAAAATAGTTCAGCCGTATTTAACGCTAAACGTGCATTAAGAACATAAAGACTGAGACGATAGACATTTAGACAACAGACAGACAGACAGATGAGAGACATTTTTCACAACATTTAATAAAACGCTATCAACTATGTATGCCTCTTTTTTACTCAAATACTCTAAAAGTTACTTACATACGTGTATAATTTTTTATATGTTTATTCTTTTTTTTTTCTTCAATGCCACGCGCGCGGACGTGTCACATCCCTCTCGCGTTTTGGATACACCCCCCCTCCTCCCATCTCCCCATGCATGTCTCCAAAACATTTCGTCACTTTTGCACCTTTCTCTCTATCAATCTAATTGCTCCTTTTTTTCTATCAATCAACGATTTCCACTCGTTTTGTTAGGCACCGATCATCGACGATGAACACAATGAGGTACGCCAGCGCGATCAGGGAGTAAGAAAAAAAGGAAAATAAAATAAAAATAAAAAAGAGTGCCTCGCAAATCTCAGGAATTGACACGTCCGGCTTCAAGTGTATATGCATGTATGCGTATATTGTGTGTATGAGTGTGTGTGGTCTGTGTGTGTGTAATTGTTTACGCATGTGTAATCCATATGTGTGTATAAATTTAATACTATCGTCATATCGTTAACGCTTCGCTTATGTATAGTGCTTCGATTAATCGTGGACACAGCGATCAACGTCCCGGGATGCGCTAAATTTTAAGAGAGGTCCGTTTCTCTTGAAATGTCTTCTACGGAGGATACGACTGATTGGTTTCTTTCCAGTTTGGAGAATGAACGGGTGGTGCAAAAAGGGTAGTCGGTAGCGTGATGGCGGTGCGATGTGTTCTCTCGCAAATCTCAGCCGTTCCTTTCGTCGCCGGAGAGCCGACCCTGTCGCCTCAAGCGCGAATTTCCCTCTTCCTCCTTCTTCTCTTGAGCTTCTTCGCCTTCTTCAAATCTCTCTTGCCGTATTTGTGTCCGTCAAATTTCACCACCTCCGCACCTCCGAAAGAGAATGTTCCCTCCCCTTTGTTCGGGGCGGAGAGAATAATCACGCGACTAAAGTCGTATATAATTACATAGGCACCGTAATGTCAGTTACAAATGTCTGTTTAACAATTTAAAATGGAGAACTTCAAATGTATCGAGCGCCAAATTATAAAAGTATGATTGCTCTAAGCAGTCGCTGTATGTATATACGTATATATATATGTAATTATAGAAATTTAATTTAGTAAAACACATGTCATAATTTACTCTAACAACACATAAAATTAACTTCTCATTCAAAATAATTAATTTAATTGCTTGACCATTCCATGATTTGTGAAATAATACTATAATATATTCTAAAACGTAAAATAAAAATTAAGAAATAACAATTGTATATACTCCTATATAAATACATTATATTTTTTTTAAAGTATGCTTATATAATTTTAAAATATATCATTTTACATGTAATTATATGTATATATATATATTCATTTATATTTTAAATATATAAGATCGCCCGCGCTAGCAAAATTGTATCGTTTTTTTTTTTTTTCGAAAAAATATTCTCCTGGCGCTCGACACGTTCGAGATCTTGATTCGCGAAAGAAGAAAATCGAAATCCGCGCTTCATCGTCGATCACTGGAAACATTCGCAGCTTCTACATTGACCGGCATAAAAAAGTCCCATATAATTTATCTCTTAACCTACGAACTTGGCGCTGAACCGTTCTTTCTCCTTCCTCCCTTCTTATTTTTTTTTTCTCTTCGTATGCACGAGTATCACAATCGCTCACGTTTCACGCTTGTCGTCACGAATGTGTCATGTGTACGCGTGTGCCTTTCTCGCTTTACATTTTGTTCTTGTCATCGTTATCTTCGCTGTTCGAGAACGACAATCAACGAAACGCTTGTGTTTCGCTTCGTTCACCTCGCGCCTCAAAGTTCCGCTCTAGAGCGCGATTCGGCAGCTCTATCGATTCGAGAGATCCAAAGTTCTCACTCTGGAATTTCGTCCTCACCAAGAGTTGCAACGCACTCTTTGCAGAATCTTAGTTTTTTCCTATTACTTTTTTTCCGCAACGTTTCTCGACGCTAAGTTCGGACGTGAGAAACTAAGAATAATCAATCGCGTAAATGTCAATCTAATTGGAGCTCTATTTAATAAATTCCATTATATAAAACATTAAATAAATTGTACATATTTCTATTAAATGTATATAGTACTTATATGAGAAAATTCATATAAATATTATACAAATCCCGATATAAAAATATTGAATACAGATTTAATATTTGTATATATATGTATATAAATTTCGATATACAGTATATTGTACACAATATAATATAAATTATATTGTGCGTACAATATACATAAATAATATAAATCTTCAAAATTCAACTGTGTATACGTGTCTACTTATACAGCACAGATAATTCCAGCAATATTGCAGCAACATTGCAATATTCCAATAATATTACAGCAACGTTGCAACATTCCAGTAATAATACAGTAACATTGCAACGTTGCAGCAATGTTGCTACAAGCTTCTGTGCCGTATAGTTATGTGTTTGTGTATATGTGCATTCCAGAACGATTCTCTCGAATTAGAGCGAGCACAGATTCGCTCTAGATCGATACATTATCCGCATACGCAGCCCCTGGACTCGAGGCTCGTCTAAAAGGACGCGCGACCCGCTCCCGGTCGGTCGTTCCTTAACGCTTAAAGTTAGATATTATAAACTGCAATCTATAAGCTGATCCCATGTGTTATTTCTTGGTCACAACCTCGTTGAAATCTTTTCCTACCATTGCTCACGGATCGCTCTTGAAGATTCCCGACGAGAATCCCAGGGCTTGGAGGTTCCACCTAAAAGTACTCAAGAATCTGTTCTTTCAAGCTAAACTTCTTGTGCCTTTCATCTTTCCTCCTTTTCTTTCTAATGTGAAGAGGAAAAGTGGAAAAATAAATGGTACAAGAAGTACAATTGAAAAGAATAGACAAATAAGAGACTGGTCATTGTTTAGACAACTTTTGATTAGTCCATCATATTTAGGACTAGTATATTTAGGATAGATAGATTATTCACACAAAGAATAAACCAGATAGCACGTTGAAATGGTACTGCAATATTTCTGAAATATGCTATGTCATCTGGGAGATATCCATGCATATCTTAAGTTCTATCCATTTTGAATATGACGAACAATAATCAATCTCCTACTTGAGGATCTCTAGTTCCATCTTTCCCCAAGCCCAGAGCCTCGTTGCCATCGTCTCGTATAACGTACATCGTCGTTAGTCTGCGCCGGACGAATCACTCATCTCCACGATCTACTACTATTCTTCCGCACTTACAAACAAGAATCTATTCTCGATCGCAGTGGAAAAGAATTATAAGCTCGCAAAATCTTATATCCCACACAGCACAGATTATTCCAGCAAAATTACAAAATTTGCAACATTTTAGTAATATTATAGTAACATTGCAACATTACTGCAAGCTTCTGTGCTGTATAGGGTAACTTTACCGGCGCGTCGATCCTGAGGATTAAGGACGACGCCGACGATGACATCGTGAGTCTCTCCATCCCGGGCGGACGCACACGTCGTAGCCGTAAAATTCTCTAACGATCTCTAATGAGATCTCTCAAAAACCCGAGGCCCCAGGAGATGTTCCCTCCCTCGGAGGGCACCATGTTCGCTCTTGTTTATGTATCGCAAGTAAGGGCGAACCGTCAACAACCTCCGAAATCTCTTCCTCCATCTAGATTGTCCTCGAAGTTCTCATTTTCCAAATTATTGGCAAAATTGGAAGAGATCCAAAGGATTTCGATCTTCCAGACTTTGAAGGAATCGAGCCACTAACAACGTTTACGGTATGTGTCAAGTTTCCCTGTATTTAAACGGTCCTGAATGAAGGATTCGAAAAAGCGGACTATCGAGCATTAAGGGCCGAGTTCCTTCTTCTCGTCATGTGAACAGGAAAAGGCTTCATCCTAGGCAGATACAGTCTCCACCATAGACTTCTTGATGATCTCACCAAAATTCTCATCGCAGTCCTCGGACGCGCCATCGGGCTGTTGCTCACTGCTGACCTGACTGGGCTCAATCATTTCCGCAACTTTGCCGGCCGTGCCATGAGTACCGTAAGTACCGTGATGTTGCTGCGGTTCATGCATTTCACCATAGTATGAGTATCTACCGCTGAGTAGCTCCGAGAAAGGCTCGAGCTTGCCCTGCATCTGCTGCACCACTGTTGCATTCATCGGCTGCACCGAATTGGTGAGATTCGTGTACTGTGCGGTACCCGTAGCGTCGTCCTGCGCGAACACCGTCGCATCATAGGACGAATGCTGCTGCTGTTGTTGCTGTTGACCCTGGGGAGGCGGTGGCTGTGGCATTTGATGTACTTGGCCGGTACAACCGCCCTGAAGAGCGGTGCTCGCGGCGTCTTGGGGCCCACCGTAGGGTCCGTAGTGCGCGAAGGCAGCCGGATTGGGCGGCGATTGGAACTGCGGTGGCGGTGGCTGGAATCGCGACGTAGACGGCAGACTCGCATAAGGCGATCCATAGTCTTGGTACGAAGACTGCTGGAAACTCATGCCACTACCGCTACCACCGCCACCACCACCCCCACCGCCGCCGCCGGTGGCACTATTTTGCACGCCGGGCGAAAAGCTCTGAAAGGCCTGGCCGAATTCTGGATGTAGCTTCCGCTGCACAACGACCGATTGGCTGCTGTCTACCGCATCCTCGCTTGCATAACAATCATCTCTAATGGCATACAAATCCAAACTGTCCTCCCGCGTGCCAGGCACCTCTGGTTGGCAGCCAGCCACACCAGCCCCGACACCTTCGTGACTTGTCTCATAGTGTAAGGTCGTGAATCCACCACCCCCGGGTCCCGTACCCGGAATTGCGCACACATCACCCACGGTAGCTTCCATTCCTAGGGAACCGATATTCCTCAGAGGACGAGCCCCCCTGCCATTCTGTCCCTGATTGTCCATCACCTGATCATGATCTCCACCACCGTCTTCGTCACGCTGCTTTTTCTCCAGTTCTAATCGCATCAACGTGTGGATGAAATGCGTCCGCACCCGTACTGGATTGAACTCAATCCTGCCTGTACTATTCGCGCAACCGTCCCGCGTGCAGCCGCAAGGAAAACCTGGTCGATCCACCTGAAAACCGAATTTAATGAAAAATCGTTTCGCACTTCTCAAAACAAGATTCTCGATTTTTTAAAGCTGAAGATAAAAGAACTGATTTCAAGTTTAACCCGTTGAATCCTTTAGTTTATCCAGTTTCAATTAACTAAACTGATCTAAACAAAATAGAACGTGTTAATAAATGAAGATTAATTGTTGGAATGATTTAATGCAACGGCGGTTTTAAAAAATTTTAGCGGATTAATCTCAAATTATATAACACATTGATCTTTCAGACTGAATAAAATTAAGTTTACATGAATTTTCTAAAAAAAAAGTAGATCAGAACTTTTTAATTTTTCACTTCGCATTCAATCAGGATCAAAGTTTCTTAAATTTTATATACGGAGAATGTGTTCTTCTTTCTTTAAAACAAAGTACCATTTAAAAGAGCCAAATTATCGCGTTATATCGTTCAGTTAATTTATGATAATAGGATAGAATGTTGATTCCATCCATGTTCTACGACACACACACACACACACACACACTTTTTTCTCTCTCTCTCTCTCTCTCTCTCTCTCTCTCTCTCTCTCTCTCTCTCTCTCTCACCTGACACTTTACGTTGGCCCTGCTACAAGGACAACTTTCAGGATCACAGTATCCCTTGCAGCCACATCCACAATGCTCTCTGCTGGCGCGGATATCACGACATTCATCCTTTTCAACAGCATCTATCCTTCGTACGCCGGCGGCTCTAAGAAGCGCTCGACGTTGCCACGTGGGCACCGGCTGTAGGAAGTAATAACTGTCGATGTCGAGCTCCTCGTTGTCGCTCGGTTCCTCGTCGGTGTCGTCGCTCGGATCCTCTGAGCTGGACGCTGTCTCTGTCACGCAGTTGGTCGCGCAGTTGCGTTCCGAGCGCAGTTGCGCAAGGCGCGCTCGGTGGATCCGCCTCTGCTCGGCTGCGTGCTCCGATAACGAGAACCTCTCTGCGTGCGTGTGCGTCGCGCTCATGCCCAGGGTGCTGCCGCCCTGAAATCGCGATAATCGATTTCTCATATTTCTTGTGTAAATCCACGTTCGCGTACACCGTTATTTATTCACTTATTCGATTGAAGACGATCTTTCGAAATAAACACTATAAGAGAACGGAACGTTAATGGTGTAATATGTACTAATAATAAAAAAAATTAATATTTCATTATAAAAATTTATGTATATAAAACATATGTAATATTTAAATATATAAATTTTATTTTTTTTATCACCGTACTTTCATTATTTTAAATTTATATGAATCCATGAATTGACTAATAACAAAAACAAAATTAATAACAATAAGAATAATAACACTTAAATAAAAATAAATCTCGTAATAAAAATACAAATGATATTACACTATTAAACAGATCGTTAAAAAAACTTGTTAAATTTTTCTCTCTATATGGCGATTATAGAATCCCTTATGGCTAAAACGTTATGCCCAACCAATAAGAAACGTTATATCATGCCATAGAGTTTTATTGTAAAGTAATAACACATAAAAGAAAAGGGAATCGATGATGTCTTACACAAATTTGATAGTGAATATTATCATGATATTACTACAAAATATTATAAATGATGTCAAATAGAGGGAAAAATTGAAAGAGGAGTATCTTGCGTGAACGCGATTGAAAGAAAAAGGAATCAATCGTATCTCATATATATAAATTCGATCGCTACTTTTTATGGGATGGGTTTTATAAATGACAAAACTCGATTTCCCGTCATAAATAATTTTGGATGCTTGTTATTTATTTTCTTGGACCTCAATAAATGAAGTATCTCTTAATTTAATTATATTTATGCGCGTTTATATACAAAGAGGGGGAAGAAGAAAAGTAATAAACAATAAAAAATAACATGTAAAAATATAATTGGAGCAATACAATTAATAATGCATGAAGTGTACAAATTGCAAAGAGAACAATGGCAAAATAGACATGCAAATTTTCCGTATTTATACTCTTCCGAAAGAATGGATTGAAAATATATGAAAATTTAAATGAAGTTCAATGAACCACGTTCTACAGCGTAGTGAGGTGGTTGAGATACAGATGTAAAAGGAAGAAAGGGAAGACGTCACAAAGATATCACAAAGATAGCACAAAGGTTGCGAGCTGAAAGGAAAGATAAAGAGAGAGGGACCGATTTTCTGACTTACCTGGGAAGGTACACAGGTGAAACCCTGTGCTCTGGGGAAGTAATAGACCGTCACTGCGTCAAACTGGATGTTGCGTTTCTTCTTTAAAGGCTCGTCAACGTTACCCCGCGACTCGTCGCCTTCCATGCAATCGGTCAGCCTACGCTTCAGGTTACTCTTGGCCGGAAGCGTCCGGAAGTTCGTCAGAGGTAACTGTCCTGGTGTTCCGGGTGTCCCCGAGGACGCCGCATAGCCATCCAACTGATTCACCCCTAAAAAAACGCGAATGTCATGTCACGAAACAGCAAATCCCTACGGAAATCGCTCCCATTCAACACGAAACATTCCAGCAAAATTTCAGCGATATTGCAATATTGTAACAATATTGCAGTAACATGAAGATGTTGCAGCAATGTGATTGAAAGCTTCTGCGTTGTATAGGACTCATTATAACACAGTCTATTCCAGCAATATTGCAGCAACATTGCAACGTTTCGGCAATATTTCAGTTATATTGTAGACAATGCAGCAAAGTTGCTAAAAGTTTTGTACTATATAGGTTTCTATATATGTACAGGACATTCTAGCAATATTGCGGTAAAGTTTTCAATATTACTACAATATTTTTTGACGTTATAACGTTACTCACTTTACTGTAATACTGCTAGAATGATCTATGTTGTATGAACCAAGAACAAAAGAACGCATATGACGCTTTGTCTCGAGTTTTTCAGAAATTCCGAAGATTTTACGGTCTTGGTAGATTACGATTTATTGAGAGAGAAAGTAACGTGCCAAATCCTTCTTACGAAATTTTGTCAACCTCTGTCAGCAAGAGAGATTCGAGGGACAGTAATGATTTTTTATTGAAGGAAGAGACCGCTGCGAGTCAATCCGTGGCGATGGAGAAAATCTTTCTATAGATAACAAAATTCCTTATTCGTCCTTCAGTTCAAAGCGGGTTTTACTACAACGATATATTAATTCAAGGCTCAAACGTCGAAGTAGAAGTCGACTAGTTGACATTTTGCCAAGAAAAGTTCACCCTGATTTTTATCGAGAAAGCAACGTCGTGCTTTCCGTTTGTTCTGTGACACTCAATGTATTGCGCGTTGACAATCGATGCGAGGCTTATCGAGTTGTGCACTCTCCTCGCTCTGTCGCTGGACAGCTTAGACCTGATGTAAATGTTAGACTGAATTGGCAAGGAGAGTCCTTGCAGAGTTTAAAATTTTCGCGTTTTTATAAGAATAAAAGTCTGTAAAAATCTTTAAGCTAGCCGTACAATTTAAAATGATTATCCTTGGAGTTTTACAGCTTAATAGCAATATCTTTGTTAAAAGGTTGCACTATAGCTACTTTTAGTAAAATTTTTTGTAAAAGATGAAGCAATCTTGCACTTGCAGATAATTTAAATTGAATAATTTAAATGTTGAATAACATATAGTTTAGAAATTGTATATAAAATAGGATAGATGTACACCGTACAACGTCTCGTAACTGATGATAGAATCAGAAGTCATTGAAGAAAATTATATAAAAAGTTTAAAATTATAAAATAAAAATGGAATAATTTTTAAGCGATCGTTTACAACCAATAATGCGTTTATAAAATCCATTCAAATCTGTTCAAAACGATAAATAATATTCTTCTTATTTAATTTTTAAATAACGATTCACGAACACCGATTAATTAATTTTGTACTAATTTTATATTTAAAAAAAAACTTTTTGATATTTGTGACTATAATTACATGTCACTTTAGTTATGATTATTACTGCTATAATATCAATAATAATAAGAGCATATGTATAGTTTTATAATATACTATTAGCATATATCGAAAATTGACTGTAATTTATAGCTCTTTTTGGTTAACCATATTTTATATGTTTATCTCAAAATATGACAATAAATTATAATTAAGTTGCAATTTTATATTAATAACTATACAATTTGTAGTCATTTTCGATGTCAATTAACATTATCATGTAACGTATATCACTAATATTGTAGCAGTAATAAAAAAAATTATAATTATGATCACATATAATTATAGTAAAAAATATCTATATATATAAAATTTTTGTCTCAGTGTATTTTCTTAACAAATGTTGCAGTATATTTTCTTAACAAAACGTATTCAAAGAATTGTGGTTAAAGCTCCATTTTTATAGCGATTATTGCTATAATGTTCGTAATAATTATTATATTTATATCATTTTTTTCTTAAGTGACAAGAAGCTTGAAAAAGAAAATGTTTCTTACCTTTTTCTTTATCAGAGAGAATGTCATCCGGCAGCCTGTCGAGAAAAGAGGTTTCTGAATCACTTTCCGGCGCAGGAGCCGGTCCTGGGTCACCAGGGATTTCGTTTCCCAGACCAGAATCGCTCCCATCGGATCTAACCTCGTCCCTGGCACCAGTTGCCAAGGCCAGGCTCTCGGCAGAATCCTCCGTGTACGCTTCTGGTCGGTCGGCCTCCAATCTCGTCATGATCGGCGCTATCGCCTCCACACAGCACAAGGTGACCCCTTCAGAGCAGGGTAGTTGATCGGGCGCCATGTCGGCGTCACGCAATTCGTGACGGATGCTGGTGATAGGCGACACCTCCGAACTGTCGGAACCAGTTTCCGTTTCCGTCTCAGTGTCGACGCCCTCGGCAACATCTACCGATACTTCCGGTGTCTCTTCCGGCGAACTCGGCATCGTCTCCGACGAGTCCAGCTCGTTGGACACGCGACTGTCCTCGGCCGTGGGCGACGAGCTCGCCAGCACCACCTCTTCGTTTTCCTCGAGTTTACCAATCACTGCGACAGGCGCGGATTCGTCATTCTTCTCGAGTTCCCTTGAAGCTCCGCTCTCACTCTCCTCTGTATTTTCCGATTGTGATGAATGGCCCGTGGCCTTGTTGATTCGCTCCAGTACTACTTTACACTTCTTCAGGGTCAATTCACTGTCTGGACTACGAGCACTCTCTATCAACTCATACTTTTTCGATCTGGTTATTGGACTGGAATTATTGGTGGGACTCTGCCACCGTTGCTTCTTCGAGTTCTTATCCGGAGTCCCCGAAGTCGATTTGAACGAATCGTGCTCCTCCTCGATGAAATTCTTTTTTCCATCGGAATAAGGCGAGTTCTCCTCGACAACGTAATTCCATATGTTCTCATCGACGTTTGTATCTATTGCGGCACTTTCTTCTCTCTTTTTTGAATCTTCATTTTCAATGCGATTCAATACGATACTTAAATTTCGACACAATGGACTTGATGGTACTTCAGAACTCATCGTTGCTTTGACATGTTTTTTAATCGTGGTACAAGACTCGCTTCTAGCGTTCGTGGACATATTCGCATCTTCGTCTTGACAGGATTCTGTCGTCCCATCCAAATTATCGCTTTTCGAGAATATCGAAGAATCCACGTCAACGCCGAACGTCGTAATTTCGCCTTCGCTTTCATAATTTATTTTTCTGTTCGCACCATTTATCGTTACCTCGACGTCACCGCTGCTCGTGCATTCTAAAGGATCCGAACTGATTCTACCGATCGTTTCTTTCTCCACTTTGTTTTCCTCATTCACATCCTGTTTCCCGCGATTCTGATCGACATCCTGATTTCTGGAATTGTTCACCATAAACGATCTCGCAGGGGATCTTGGCGTTATCCTACCGTCTAGCTCGTCCCCGAAGAGACAGGACTCCGAGGTTAGGGATACTTCACCCAAAGTCCGTTCTCGCAAGCTCACCAATACCGGCGATAGTCTCCTGACATCATTCCTCAGCTGAGTTGCCTGCTCCTCCGAGATCTCGATGCCGATTCTCTTGATCTCCGCGCCAATCGGCATGAAATCACTCGCGGCTGGTCTCTTCCTGGAAACGTCCGACGACATGGACTCTTCGATCCCATTTTCCCACAACTCCGAGGATTCATCGATATCGCGATTTTGAGAATCAGGCATTCTTGGTGATCCTTCAAGTTCCTGAAGAGTGTCTTCCGTCGATTTCGCATCAATTTCGTCCTTTTCGTTTTTCTCGTTAACTTTCTTGCCTATTGTTAAACCCATATTCAATTCTTTTTCTTCTTTTTCTTCTTCACCCTGACTCGCTTCCGGCTTATCACTCGACTGTCTCGCTTCAGATTCTTCGTCCAATCTCTCGACCACCAAGTCTTCGCACGAGTCCCGCACGACGGACGGATACGTCGCGTAGTCGTTGTCGCCGGCGTCCGTTGTTGTCGTCGTTATCGTTGTCGATATCATTCCTGGCGACGGTGTACCTTCTGCCTCGACTTCCACTGAGGTGGAATCCTCTTGGGCCTCAACAAAACAGTCCTGACGGGCCAAAGGCGATTCCATCTCGGGTGTTTCTGCCATCTGCAAGCACAAAGTTAATTGGAAATTAAAAAACAACTCTACATTCCTGGTGAAGAAATAATCGATTAGGAATTCTGTACGACATTAGCAATAGTAAAAATATCGATAAATTGTAACGATTTATATATGTGGAATGGGATAGAAATGTAAAATGAAAATACTAAAATCATGTAAATATCAAGATGAAATAAAAAGTAATTATTGTTTTACATACACACACATACACACAACACACTCATAATATATGTATATTTTTATATAATATTGTATACATATATCTATGTTATATAAATAAATACATTAATGATACTAGGAAAGTATACACAAATATTACCATAAGTATAAAGTAAAAATATCTATTCAGAATATCAAGATATTAAAAAAGTATAAATACTCAAGTCCTGCAAAACCAAAACACTAAAAAGACAGTTTATATAAAAATCAGAGTGAAATTAAACGACAACAGAGTAAAATGAAGAGACACCGAAATAATCAACGTAGAATACAGATTAATTGGGTCGTTACGTCCACCGCGGGACTTCTTGTCATGCCTCTCCGCTGAGGCAGATGATTTCACCGGTATTATAATCAACGATCATTGCGCTCTATCTTTTTCACGAAAATAACATAAGCAAGCTGGAGAGAACGAGGAAATCAATAATCCGCGCACTGATATCGCGCGCACCGTTGCTAAACCCAGAAGAGAATAAAAGCGAGCGAGAGGAAAGAGAGAGAGAGAGAGAGAGAGAGAGAGAGAGAGAGAGAGAGAGAGAGAGAGAGAGAGAGAAATAGGAGAGAACATTGATGTGGGAAGGAAAATCAATTTCCTGGAACCTAGCGAGTCCCTACTCGGTTACCTCATAATCCTTTCGATACATTTTTTTTTTGTTCTCGAATACTAGATACCGCGGGGGAGCCTACATATAATCTTGGCCGGAGATTATTGATTCAAAGCCGACCGGTACAGCAGCAAAAGGGGGGTCGAAAGGGGGGAGAACAGCAGGGAACACCTCCGCTCACGAGGACAAGCACTGCGTGCATTGCTCTCGGGGATCCCAAACCCGATGACAGGCTCCCCTGGATCGTAAAGAGGGGGAAGCTCTTTTACCTTGAAGTCGCGCGATCCTTCCTCCAGTTTGGTCCAGCTTTGTACCCCTCAACGACGGGGGTTTGCGATCCGCGCAGTCCCGCAGTTTCTTGCTCTCTGGGGGAAAAGATGATCGTCTTAAGTTGTTTCGCGACTTCGGCTACCACCGTCGTCCCGTTCGCGAGGGCCCGCGAGATACAGTCCCATCATGAATGAACCAAACGCGTCCTCGTGCGAGGGGGACGACGAATGAATCGAGCACAACATTCGCGACAGACGAAATAAAGGACACGTCCGAAGAGAAGAGGAAGTCTACCGGCTCGCCGGCACTCTCATGGGAAAAATGCACGAGATTCACCCTTGGAGACTTTCACCCGACCGCACAGCCAGGAGTTCCCCGAGAGATGTCCGGGAATTCCAAGAAGGATCGACAGATCATCGGAAAACCGACGAAGTCGAACTCGAGAAAAAAAACTTGGAGTGAACCAACGTGAAGGAGGCGATCGGAGTTAGAGCTTGTCTAACTGAGAAACCCAGTCTGCGGCGCGGAAGAAGAACTATGAGTCAAGGAAGCAACTGACGTTCTTTCAGAAAATAACGAGTGTCGATGATGGGAAGGCGCGATAACGATAATGAGGAGAGTATCAGGAGAGGACGGTGGGGGACTGTGTTGGCGATGAGATGTGGAGAACGGTGAGATGATTGCGGCGCGTTCGACAGCTCGGAGCAGAGTGAGCGGAGGCGGCGTCGGCGTCGTCGCTTGGCGTCATCGACAACGCCGACGCCGACGTCGACGTCGACGCCGACGCCGCGCTCGGATCCCCTCGGCTCGGCTCGGACCCGGCTCGGATGGAAGACACGCCGAGGACGTGTGTTGGTGAATGCGTAATGGAGTGGTGCACACGGAACGCGCCGAGGAACACAACGGTTCTCAAAGCGCACACCCGGTAGAGCGGATTAGTCATCTACGATACAAGTTGGTCTTCTGCCTCTCTTCGTGGTATTTTTAATTTCGCCGAATGGCGAGTGCGGCGACGAGTGATTCTTTTTTTCCTATTTTGGTGAAACAAAACAAATCACGCGGTCTCGTTCTAATAACGAGACTCTTGTTTTCTTGAAGCTCGAGAGTCTCGTTGCGGAAAAGATTGCCGAGTTGAAGGATGAGACAGAAATGACATAATCGAGACGGAGCGCGCTTAAACAAAGGTCATTCGAGGAAACACGGAATAAATTAAACGGATTTGGCATTTTTTTCAAACAGATATTTTTGTTTAATTCTTTGTGTGATAATATTCAACCATTTTCTCTTCTATATTCTTAGATCGCATTGAATGCATGGAACTACACTTCTTCGATATTATATCGAATAAAGTAGAAATCTGAATTCTTCCCATTTACTAGTTTATATAATGCAAATTGATAATTCTGCAACGATGCAGTCATTCGCCGTAGTCTAATTATGCCAGTGATGCACGCGGCGCGGCGCATCGACGAAGCAAAGTTTATTCGTGAAGAAGCCGTCGCAGAATGTAACTCCATGCATCATGTAAAATTTGCTAATTATAAAAGAATATGATCCTATTCATGAACCGCTGAGGGTAGTAATAATAATAATATTAATAATAAAAATAATTAGCTTTCTATTGACTTGTAAGACATAAAATAATAAATATGAAACGGTATTCAAATTTACAGTTACATCTTAAAAAGTAAAACATCAGCAATACTGTTCATAAACCTGGACATTATTATAATTAAGTAACAAATGTAGCAAACTATATAATTGAGAAAATTACAATAACTGAATTTGTCTGTATTAGGTTAAATAAAATCATTCATAAGATAATTTAAAACAAAAAAGAAAACAAATATATCATGAGATTATATCCAGAAATGAAATAACCCAAAAATAAATACTGCATAAATTATGTAAATAATTGCAAATGTTTTATTATGTAAATAATATGTAAAGGATACCCAAAAACATACAAGTCATTGTAATATATAAATGGTATCAAAATGGCGTCAATACATGACTCCAAAATGATTACTGAAAGACGCTTTTCCATCAGTCACGATTCATTTTAACAACATGTCGCGACTTGTTTCGCTTGGGTATATTTTTTAGAAATTTGTTATTTCATGTAAAATCTTTACAAATATTTGCATTTTTTGTACTAAATATAATTCAAATAAAATATATATTCTGATTAAATATTTATTATACCGAGGTATGAAAAATAGTACGAATAGGTAATCTCAAGACAAAAAATCTGAATGTCTGATATACAAACAATATATAAATGGTAAATTAAAATACATAATTCCAGATGGTATATTTTGCAAATATTTTACTAGAAGAGTTTCCTTCAAATTTCACAATTTCTTAAATTCCATATTCGGGAAAGCGAACGAGAGAGTGGATGCTCGCATATGCATAGGAAAACGAAGGACAGAGCGACGTGCATACGGAGTGCGCGGGATAATGATGCACAATAATAACAAAATCGACTGACGTAAGCAAGACAGACTGTTGTCGATGACGCAAGCATATACAACGAGCGATGCCGTTTCTTGTCGATGCGCGCCGCGCGATCTCGCCGGACGAGACTCGCCGAATCCCCAGATATTATCTCGACAAATGTTTCATCATCGAGGTCAACTCCGAAATCGTCCACGGTCTTGAGTCTTCTCGGCCCTGTCCTCCCTTCATCGAGAAACCTCATACGAAAAGACCATGATGGCCAGCTCGTTTCGTGATCGCGATCGATTTCTAGATAACATATAGTCTGTAAAAAAGCATGTAAAAATGATAGAAATATTTTTATAGTGTCTTTCAGATATCTTTTAGAAATGTATCTCATAGGAGCTTGCAGCAATATGCTGTCACATCTTCAATATTACTGCAATATTGTTAGAACGATCTGTGCCACGTAAGTCTTATACACTGTATGACAAACAGCACAGATGCGTGCAGCGATAATTACTGTGTATCTTCAGTGTTATTATAATATTGCTGGAACATTGCAATATTATTGCAATATTGTTGGAATGATCTATCTTGTATGGATATATTTAAAAGATGTTTAAAAGGTAACTTTATGACATCTTTCCAACATTCATGTTGTTCGGATCGCTACCGCGCTCCTCGAGGCAGCGACAGCCGGTTTCTCGGATGACGATATCAAAGGGAGAACGCAATAGACGCGATGTTTAGAGAACCGGAGGGTATTTTCCGCCGGACGTTCGCCAGAGATCGACTTGCACCTAAATGAGGGGTAACGCTTCGTCCTGAATACAAGTCGGTACTCACTAGTTTCTTCCACAGCACACTTTATCCAAGAGACATCCTGGAAACGTTCTTAAAATATCCTCAGGACATCTTTAGAATATCCCTTGGAGATCTGTACTGTATAAGCTAAATTGCCATTTTATTATCTGTTATAGGGCTTTAATTCGAAAATATACAGGATCACGAATACGAAGTCCGGGGATAGCGTTGGTATCGGAATCAGCGTATTAGTATCCAACGATTGTTGTTTGTCTCTGGTTCTCTCATTTTCTGCCTTTCTCTCTCTCCCCCCCCTCTCTCTCTCTCTCTCTCTCTTACTCTCTAATTTATATTTTTCCTTTCCATCCGACGCACAGCCGTACACATACACGCGCATACGCATGCACGCTCACACACACTTGAACGATTCTCTCTCACGGACGGTTCAACGAACGAGAGAGCGCAGCGCTTGCGCGCGGCGGGCTCCGTAATTGTCGGCTACGCTCCGCGAAACTAGAAGGCGAGCGGAGTCTTCCTGTGGAATTTTAGTGGCCGAAGAGCCCAGAGTCTTCCTCCTCCAAGGAAGAGCACGGCATGATCCATACCCGGTGTCCCTTTTCTCGTCCGGGACACCGAGATTTCCGGTGTAACGAGAGCCGCGCCGGTTTCGCAGGATTATTGATCGGCGTTCGCGCGAGTATTGATTCGCCTCCGGTTGGTGCAAAGTTACTCTGGATGCTAAATGCGCGTGACCGCCTAATGTTGGAATTTACCCCGATTTAACCCCGGCGAACTCGAATTTGTCCGAGCACAAATCTGCAAAAGGACACTTTTTTTCGGTCCAAGCAGAAAATGGACCAGACTCATCTCAGAGTCTCAGCAGCGGAGGACGGGATCTTGAGATACACTTATAAAAATGATTGATCTTTCCTGTAACACAACTAACAGAAAATTTTTATACGACTATTGAATTGCTAAAGTACGAAATCGTTTTACGAAACGTACGTAGAGCTAGGTATGTTATCCAAGTCTGAGTTCAATCGTCCGATGCGAGCGATATTTAATTTAAATGAAAATTGAATGGTGGTTGCGGAATTAAAAAAGGCGAACCGAATTCTTTCGCCTTCTTCTGACGTTTTAAGCTCGATTGTTCCGGTACTTTCGGATGCGACAAATTTTACAACGTAACAAACGGCAGAGAATTTGTACGATTATCGATTGGCATTCGCATGGGTACGTTTAGTACAGTTGTTCCCACTTCCTCTAAAAACACAAATACCATAATCCAATTTACTACGTAGAGTTCGGTCTTACAAATTTTAATTTAAATCCCCGATATTTTTGATATCTTAGACAAGTGAAGATAACTCATAATCTGTGACATTTTATTATTTTTCTCGTAAACCGTAAGTAATATCGGAAAAATTTCAAGCAAAAGTTTGTTTTTAAAAGAAGATCTATCCAACGATACCCTAATTCGATCTATGTTTCTACTTAAAATTCAAACTTGACTCATGTTTGCCCTACTTCTGATAGTTTCCAGAAAATCAAAACGTCATCCTTAAATTGTTCTAATAAAGTTTAGTAATAAAAATTTTTTACTCAACTTCTAATTACTATTCGAAAGAAAAGGACGATACGATTCTGTATAATAACGAAGATTGCGACAGCAGTGAAATAAAAGAACAAACAAACCGTATCATCTTCTTCCCTTGACTTTTCCTTTTCCGAGAAGCTTTCTCGAGAACGAGCTAAATAACCCAGATAGGCACGAATTCCCGCGACAATAATGGGCTTTCTACAATAAGTTGCTAATGACGTCTTTTGGGACCCTATATATATATCTAAAAGACATCATAAAGAAGGCTATTAGACAATGCGTGTTGCTTGGGATATCATATTAATGGTAAGTCAGAATTATATAAGTCACAAATCTGAACTTGCATCTAAAATTGCATCCAAAACGAATCGCATTAAATCGTTAAATTTTTAAGTTGTATCAGTCAGTTCTGATCAGTACTCTCGATAGCAGACATATATTGCTTTTTGATTAATTATAGAGTTTTAGAAAATCGCAGATGCGTCTTTAAGTTGATTAGATTACTCGCCGCTAATTTGTTTTCTATATTTCCCAATATAGGTACATTGATTGGCTGTAAATTATGTGATTACATTTCACTTTTTTTCTTATTGTGATAGCCAATCAGACATATTCTTTAGCAACCAATCAGATTGTACTCTTCTATAACAAATCTTTAATTTTCTAGAATTCTAGTCAATCACAATGTAATCTAAGTTATAAAGAAGAAATAGAATTTGACTACCTTGACGCATTCATCGATTACTGATTTATTATTGCCTTATGTCATATTACTGATTCGTTTGCAACTCGCTTCTGATTCCTGATTTGTTATTAACGGTTGATTGTAGAAAGTTTATAAAAGAATCGCGACAAAATGCGAAAAAGCCATAAAGACCGTTGATGTTTTCGAGAGCAATCGAGAAATAAATACTTGAAAACGGGAAGACTAGTCGTCAGTAACCTGATGCTCCAGCTAATTGAATTGACAGAATGGACAGTCGCAGTGAAAAGCCTCTACCTCTGTTTGCCTATCTCGCCATTTTGGAGCGTCGTCTTGATTGAACTTTATTAATTGCTTTCTATTTAGGGACAATCGGACGAGCGAGATTGAATCGCATGCGATCGCGATCTCGTCGCTTTGGGGCATCGCGTCATCAATCTCGCGCGCGGCCGCTCGCAAAAATCTCCCTCTGTTCCTCTCTCGATTTTTCTCGTCGTTCATTGTCTCGCTACAATAGAAATTGAGTCAGCTTTGAATCGCTTTATAGCAACGTCGCGATTGTCGCGGACAGTGCATTAATGAGCATTCGCATAATGCGACGCGAATATTTTAATCTGTATTAACCTATTGCCAAACAGTAATGTTATTAAATTAATTATATCAAAATGTTTGTTAATTACTTAGTGCAGTAGTAAGGCAACACATTATATATATTATTAATAATACATTAATCAATGTATATTAATTAATTAATGCGTATTTATTAATCTATTATTAATAGTGAAACGCTATTAGAAGTTTCGTAAATATCAACAAAATCTTTTTCTAGCGATAAGAGTTGTTGTGTTATAATTTATTTAAAATAATAAAATATTTATTAATTTAATTTGTAATAAGGTTATATGAGTCACTATATATTTTTATTGGAAAGCAAGCGAATAATTTAGTGCAAGACATTGCGATTCAATAAACACATTTATTGTTCAATCTTTAAATCGGTAGATGGCTGCATTATCCCACGCATAGTTATAAAAATCTTTTAAGTTCTCCTCAAAGTTTTTTGATACTCCAGGCATCCCTTTACATACTCCCGTAGCATGAAGTTTAGACTTTAAATTGATATTGTTAAAATCAACAAGAGTTGTATATTATCCTAATAAAATAGACTGAGCTATTTTTGTGTACTCAATAAAAAGAAGAGTTTAAAAACCTCGTTCTAGAAAAAAATAAAAAGTATCGCCCAAAAGTCTTAAAGTTCGTCATTTTCATATTCCTTTTTCATGACAATAAATAATATGAATCTATATGTTGCTATTAAAAAATATAATTATTATAAAAATAAATTGTTTAATGTTTTCTGAACATCCCACCTATTCCTATATATATATTTAAAGATTAAAGTTCCACGAAATATTAATTGAGGAAATATTCGTCGTCATATATTCGCTTAAGACATAAGCCCCTGTTGGTTGAAACGCAAACCTTTCATTTTCGGAAGAATTTGATACCTGCTTTCAAATTCTCCCAACTAACCACAACCACATTTGACCATCGTCTAATGATATACTAACGTATTTACGTCGCTCGTATTCCCAAAATATCCCGCGTAAGGAGGAAGAGAAGGAAGAGAAGTAGATAAAGGGACGGAAGGTAACAGTCCCGGACGAAGGGATGCTGGAGACGGGGAGGGTGGCGCATTCCGCAGCTTCCAGGGAGGCCATCGTGAGCGGAGGTGGCTTCGTATTATGCTCCCATTCTCTTGCTCTTATTATTCCGGAGCGATCCACACCGTCTTGCTTATGCATGTGTGTCATGCGTATTCGTGTTCATTGTGCGCCGTGTGGCCTCCGTGTGTGCGTGCGTTCATTGGTGAGGCCCACATATCGCCGGCTGCTCGCTACTCTCTTTCGTCGGGCACACCGACTGGCTGGCACGCGGCGCACATGTCCTCGTCTAAACGTTTACTCGATTCTACAGGGTGTCCCGGTAAAAATCCACCCGATCCTAAGAACCCGTGATCGGCGATGAAATAAAATCCCACGGCGAAGTAATCCCGTTGCCGTATATACTTGCGACGTACTAGTAGAAACTGCCGGTAGTGGTAGGAAATCACTATTGATTTGCTCTTTATTTAATAATAGTAACAGAAAAAAAAATGAAGAAATACAACCGTGGACTAGCAATCAAATAAGAACAATTCGTGGCTTTGCGCGTAAGAAAAGACTCTAACGTTTCCACATAGCGAAACCTTGTATTAAAAATCAGTGTAATTAGAAACACTTGGTAAAAAGAATTTTTTCATGACAAAAAGGAGTTAATTGAACGAAATACAACATAGAAACAGGTTTAAGAAATGTATATACATGATCCTGAGCTTTTTAGAAAATTTAGAATTACAATTTTAGAGATAGATTTTTTATAGGAACTCTTTTATAATATATTTGTAGCTATAATTACAACTTTATCTCCATAGTTTTGTTTGTGAAACTTCCTTAGATCAGCCACAATATCCACAGTGTTTCCTTTTTTCTAAGGAAAACTGGAGTCTGAGTAAATTACTTTTCGCGCGCGTTGGCCAACTTATCATAAAGGGAACGTTCCTGAAAGAGGAACTGCTTTTTAGAGAATCTCAAAAGTTATGACATGCAAAAATTCACAGATTCCGGAAAAAAGATCTGAGCGCACAAGCGTTGCATATGAAAAGATAATACATTAAGGACGTGGGTGAAAAGGAGCGAAATATAATTATAAGGGACAGGAGGCAAGAGAAAGAAAGAGGGAAAAGGAAGCTTTTCCGATACGTAGAAAGCGCTGTGGAGTAATATCGTACCGTCTGCCAGTGTCGTAAAACCGCTTTGATCTAAGCTATCTCTCTCTCTCTCTCTCTTTCTCTCCTCCCCTCTCTATCTCTCTCTCTCTCTCTCTTGCGCGCTCTCGCTCACTTGGAACATTTTTATCTCTTTTCCCCACGTACGAGCAGAGACACCACCTCCTCCCTGCCGCCCACTTTTCCTCCCTCTGTTACCGCTCTTTTTTTCTCGGCTTTGTAGAAACCGGCGAGACAGAGTTCGTAGCTGAACGCTTCTCTCTTTCCCACGAAAATCCGTATCAAGCTCCGATCAAACCGTTGCCATCGTACAATCCCCCTCACCGCGCTCGCCAGCGAAAAGGGCGAACGCCAGGCAGCCCTTAATATCGCCGCACGTGGTCGGTGTTTTCTAAGCAACGACCACGATGCCGATGAATGCGAAGTAATATGCGAGGACTGACGTTGGAGCTGCGTAATAGAGATTCACGCGTGCTAAATTCACGTAATCTACGAGTGCGGCTTTCTCCAGATATCCACGATGTCCTCGTAACTTTAAGTTTATTCAGAGCCGAGCTTTCCATAAAAAAAAAAGATATTCTAGGCTAAGCTATTTTACTCAAATTTATTATACAATTATATTAAAACGCTGTCTGAAAGATAAAATATAAAAAATAAATTTCACAGAAAAAAGATCTCACATTAACGAAATCATCAAAACTATCAGAGAAAAATATTTTAAATAAAATATTAGTAAAAAAATAAACTACATTTCAGTTTATTTTCGCATAGATAAACAGAATAGTAGAGTTAAATGAATATTAAATTATGAATAACTAATTAGCACCTCCGAGGAACTATAAAGATAACCATAGAATATCTTATCGTCCTATCATACTCAGAATATGTACTGTGTGAAAGTTTAAGAAATGTTGTAAATAAGATTGTGAAATTGAATTAAATTTCTATAAAAATTCTAGCTCTTTAAGATTAAAAGTCTAATTCCCTTAAAAGTTTACTCTTCTACGGGAACAAAGATTTCTCAGAATCTTTTCTACAATTCGATTTTAAACATAATTTTATGGCCATCTCGGAGAGCAATTTCTCTTCGTTTTAAACTTCAAGTGGGGTTTCCTTGACTGAAATTTTAATTTGAGAGTAAGTTACACGGAGATATCACGATAACGCTACGGAGCAATTAGAAATGGATTCCGGCTGCCAAAGAAGATGTAGGAACTTTATCTTAATTATTGACGCTTATCGATTGGGACTTATTGAGCTGAACTGACGGTCGGTTGCGACTATGCACTTCCGCATTGACGTACGGAATCGTATAGGGAGGATTCTATATCTCGCCTAGTATATTCACCCTTCCTAACCGCTTGAACCGCGTAGATTCACCGCAGCTTAAGAGCGCTCGCGGATTCCTCCGCAGCTGAATTGAAACGCTTGACATACTCCGTCGGAAAAGCACGTGGTCTCATTAAGTTTCCACGCTCAATTCATACTTTCTCTCTTCGACTTTATCTAATAATAATCCTTTGTAGACGTATGACTCCATTCAGAGTCACCCTTTTCTATTTTGTAAACTGCTCGTCCAATTTTTATGAAATAGCCTGCAGGATAAATCGATGATGCTTTATTCAAGTTGAGGCGAAAAATAAAAAATTCAAAACGGTGAATTCAATATGGAGCCAACAGAATTTTTTTTAAATAATCTGATCATCCCCTAAAACTGTTTTAGAGAATTTTTAATGTGAAATAAAACATATTAAGTATTTAGTTTCATTTTATTTGAACCTCATTAGTGTTACGCAAATAGCCGAGCGATTTTCAAACTGATTTCCTCATGATTATGACATCTTCATTATTAAAAATTACTATTTTAAAATTTATCATTTCCCGCTGCATTCAAATTCAGCGGTACCAAGAAACTCCTAAGACCAAATTTCACGATAATTTGATTATTTTTTTAATTTGAGTTTTAGAATGCTAAAGCCAGAATTACATTCAGCGATCCTGCAAATTCTTGCAAAACAAGGTTTTCCCTAAGTTTTTTTTCGTTAAAAAACTCCTTCCCCCAAAGTTAATTAATTAATGCATCAATTTTATTTTATTTTATTTACTCATTTAATTTGTTTAATACAAGAATATATACCATAGAAAAACGTCACAAGAATTGTCTCATCGATATCAAACATCGTGCACGTTTATTGCGAGCAGGAACCGACGTTCTCCACTCGGGCACGTATAGAACGTTAAACAAATCTTCAGGAACAGCTTTCACAAAAATTCAGATTGCGTAATAAGCACCTTCAACAGTCAGAAATTCTGCCGGTAGGTAGAAAGTAAATCAGAAATTCCATAGGTAAGGGTGACAAGAATCTACTTTTCCACCCCGCTAACAAGAAAGCAACACGACGAACGGCGATGTTGAGGATTGGAGGAGGGTAACACTGGAGAGGGTCGACGAGAGGAAAAAAGAGAGAGAGAGAGAGAGAGAGAGAGAGAGAGAACGAGATTACGAGACTATTTGAGACAAACTGCGGATATTTCGCGAGGGTACGAAGGAGATGGACGAACGAATGGAGAACGCCGAGGGGGTGTATATTGAAGCTTGTAAATGGAGGTGGGTGGCCGGGGGTAGGGGGTGGTTCCATCCACCTCCGGCCGAATCGATCTCACCGCAGTGTAGTGCTATAGCAGCCCACGTGCATACATACAGTGGGCTCTCTGCTTCCATAATGTTATAGCGTTTCAGTGCCGTAACAATCGCTGCGACGTATAGTACCAGCTGAATACTATTTAAGAGACCGTTTTAGCGTGCCGTTCGTGAGACGACTTTCCTAGCAACCTTTTAGAAGCCTCCTTCCTGAATAAAGAACTTTATGTTTGGAATTTCTAATTCAAAAGTCTCGGCTTTGGCATTGATAACTTTAGTTTTTTAAAGATACTTTCAGAATCTTTGGACCTTTAAGTATTGTATAAGATTTTTTAATTTTTCTAGCTTTTTAGTTTATATTTTAATTTGGATAATTTGTGATCATTCTTCTATTATCAAGGATTTGAAGGAGATTTGGACTGAATTTAAATTGAAAGGATTCATGAGAGACATTTTTATTTTTTAGTTAAAATTTTTTTAGAACTCAGGGATAAATTAAAAAAAAATGCTTAAAAATAGAGATAAATTCTAAAGATTTTAAATGTACAATTTTATAATGTTAATTTCTTAGAACATTCTAAGCTTTTGAAAAACTTTTAAAATGTTCGAATTAATATTACAGAGCTTAAAATCTTCTAATGTAATTCTGGTATCTCTAAATTCTTAAATGTAGAATTCCGTAAACACATCTTGAAATAATAGATATTAATATTATCGTTTCAAAACTATAATTTTAAAATCTTGGAGCACAATTCGAGGTGCCTCAGTATATTTGAAATCTTGGAATATAGTAACATTAGAATATATTCTTAAATCTTCGAGATTTTTTTCGGAATTTTAGTACACTCGAACGCTTCTCTTAATATCGAGATCATTCAGTTTCTGGATTTCCGAACAGGCAATCGATTGTTGTAGGCTCGAACGACACGATATCCTTGTGCACTGATTGCATGTCCAATACAAGGATCACCGACGCGCTCATTCAATTCGCGGTCCACGACTACAGGCGCGGAATGCACCGACGACATCGGTCGCGCACGAAAGGGGGTGGCGGAGAGATACCGTAGTTAAGAGTAGACAGGGAGGTGGTGCAGGACGATACTGGGCGAGAAGGTATTATAATAACGTGTGTCACGGGATGCACAATCGACTCGCACACTCGCCCGAGAGTAGGTACAACGTACTTCGCGAGTCCGCTCGTTCTGTTCCAGGGTTCTCGGACCAGTCGGGATTTCAAAATGTTTAAACTCGTGTGTCTGGACATTGTCCAATTCAGATGTTCTTTCTCGGAGAAATCGAGAATTCGTTTCTAAACACTAAGATTCGAATCATTTTTATCTAATTATTGTATTTACAAACTAAAAAAAAAAGATTCTTAAATGTATTATTTTTTTAATAGAAAATTTGTCAAGAATTTTAACATCTTGGATTGTTTATGTTTTTAATTGAATCTTATATTGCTTTTATTTAATATCTTTCTATTTCTTAATTTTATTATTTGTCTATTCGAATAGAAAGACATTAAATAAAAAAATATTATAGAAATAGATAAATATTAGAAATTTTTACGATTTCTTAAAACTTCAGAATTCTAGAATATTATGAACAGAATTTCAAGAGTCGTGAATTTTTTATTATTTTTTCACATTTGAAATATATGTAATTTAAAAACAGAAAAATATTAAATAGTAGAAATAAAAAAACATTAGCAATTTTTGTTATCTATAAATCTTTTAGGAATTTAAAATGTTTTTTATGTATCAAGAACTCTAGGTATTCACAAAATAGTTCTGTTAAGCTGATCAGAACTATGCGACCTTGAATTTCGTTAAAAAGTTAACACCCCATTTTTAAAAATTATTAAAAAATGATTATTAAGCGCATAAGTCATTGAAAATCATAGAGAACTCTTCGTATCGTCAAAAAGAAGCAGGAATTATCATCAGAACTATTGTATTTAAAAATTAATTTTTCAAAAATTTTTAATTTTTTTTATTATTCGAAAATTTTTACATATCAGGAACTCTAGGCAATCGCAAATTGAAGCTATTAAGCCGCTCAGAACTATTCCACCTCGAAATTCGATAAAAAGTTAGCACCCCATTTTTAAAAAATGTAAAAAGAATGTTTATTGAGCGGAACTCTTGTTATTAACTATAGGGAACTCTTCGTCTCGTCAAAAAGAAGTGGGAACTCTAATCAGAACTCCTGAGTACTATAGTTGGGGTGCTAACTTAACATACCCATAGTTTTCAGGTTTTGGGGATTTACAGTTTTTTTTCAGACTTCAGACTCTGAGCAGCTTTAACGATCTGAGAGGTGAAGAAGGAAAGGAATACTAAGTAGTTTTAATTTTCATATTTAAAAATTCTTTAAACTCTCTCTTTTTATGCGATTCTCAAATTTTCGAATGCGAAGTAATTTGAACAGCCATTAAAGAGAAAAGGAAAGCGTTGGGATCCTAGTGAGATAGAAGCAGGGAACGAAACGAACTCCTGGTTAACGGGATCGTAATAGCGAGGTCAGACGAGCCTCATCAGTCTCCTCGGTCACTGCCGTTCCTACGTCTTATCCTCACGGACCGTTGCTTGAGTTGTCTGTCTGGATAATCGCAATATAAAAAGATTTCCAGAAAACTATAATATCTAATAATTATTATTTAAGTTTTATCCAAAATAATTACACTCAGAAAAATAGTATTGACAATTATAAAAGTGACAATTTATGTACAAGTTTTGTGAAATTAATGTAGATGAATAAACTAGGGTTTTTTTTCAATCGGGATGTCGCAAAAATTTTAAAGAAAGTAAAAAGATGCGAAAAGTTTAGAAATAAGTAAAAAAAGGATTGAGGCACGTAATAAAAATGTTTCGAAAATTGTGAAAGTTATCTAAATTCTAGTTATCTATTGTGTTTACTCTCATTTTAATAAGGCTACATTATTATATCACAATACAATCACTTTTAAAACTAAAAAATAATTGAAAATTTTACTTTTTATGTCTGAGTGTCGCATTAACGGTATTTAAAAACAGCCGGTTTACCATTTTAAGTTAATTAATTAATTCATTCAGAAAAAAATCGAGGAAAAAGTTAATTTGTAAATTTTGTTGAAAAAATTTTGTCTAAAAAAAATTCTGTCTACAACAAGAGATATTCGAACGATATATTATTATATTGTAGTCTTAACTTAATATTTAAACAGTAAAGTGCACTCGTTAGATATACGATATTTAAAGTAATGTAGGCGCACCTGACATTAATCTGGAATCTAAAAATTCTCGGCTGAAAATACACGTCGTCTCGTCATAACTGCCGCACATGCAAGTAATACGAATGTGACACAGTTGCACGTTACGCGAATGAATAGTCGTCGTCACGCCGCGTCGTTGTGACGTCGCGATGGGTGGTGAAGGGATGAAGACAACGCTTAATAGCTTACCTAATAGTTCTAACGCTTTCATCCGTCATGAAAACACACTGACAATAAGAGAAAAATGTTTGGTATTTGTGATTATTGCCTAGTAAGGTGATTGCAGTTAAAAATATTTTCATAGTACTGTTTTAATGTTAATAGTAATAACTTTATATTTCATAGTTATGTCAACTGTAAAAAATTATACTATATTATACTATATTATAAATATATTACAATAATTTTAAATATGAACAATTAATCAAATAAATATTTTTACGTAACAAATATAATTGCAACTGCAATAAACGTAACATATTTTTTAGCATTTACGCAATTTAGTTATTATTACTATTTACAGTAATAATAACTAAATAAATAAAAAAAAAACTCCAAATGGCTGTAAAAAAATTATATCAATTAAAAAAATTAATAAATAGCAGTTTTTATTTCTATACATAATTATTAATATAACACGATAATTATTAAAATATCCTGTAAATAATTATTAAAATTTCTCTATATACTTTTTGAAGAAATTTATTTCTAATCTAAATCACACACAGTTTTTGAGTAATTATTTCATAACTAATGTCTATTTTTTATACGCTCTTTCGCGGGTTTTGAGCACTGTAGTTTGTGACATTTCCCTCGATTGTTTCAGATTTATAAATCACCAAGCAATGCAAATGCGAGCGATTTGAGGAATCCCGTGATGTAGACTCCTCCCGTTTCTCCTTTCACGATTCTCCTTTTTTTTTTTATTGCATCGTCGCTACCGTTGATTTTTCTCATATTGCGTTTTACGTTCAAAAGTGTGGATCGCCGAGAGTGGCGCACGAAATGTCTATTTATTCATGACGTACGAGACTCCCAAGGAGAACGAGGGCTGACCCACATTTGCCGCCGACCGAGCGACCTCCGTAGGTGGAGGTATAAAAGCGGACACGCCGGCCGCATTATCCTTCGGTCGTCTCTCTTGTGCAAGGATTTGAAATTCTGAATGAAAAATATCTCCTAAGATATGTCGCGCGACATCGAAGTCAGGAAGAATATCGATCTTACTGTCGAACGAGCAAAGGTTGTCCAAGGGTTAAGTCGTCGGTCATTTCATCAATTTTACTTTTAAATTTAGCACATCTAATTTTTTTTTATCAATAAAATTTAAATATAATTTTATAAAGTCTACACACTGAGAGAAAAATTTCTGGTATTTGTGACTATAATTACATGTTATAATTATAGTTATTATTGATACGCATGTAATATTATTAATAATAACTGTACACATAATTCTGTTAACAAATATTTACAGTTGGCACTTAAAATAATTATAATTAATTAATGAATTAATTAATTAATACCATATAGTTAATTACTATAAAAATGAGAAGTACTGGAATTTAATAATAATTTATAGTCACTTCTGGAATAACCTTCTTTTATACACCTTCTTTTATACAATTGCTATAACTTAACTATAGTTTATAGTCACTTTTGGGACAACTATCTTTTATGTGGTGCAATTAATATAATTTACAGTTTTCAGTACCATATATATATACAATATATATAATATGTATATATGACACTACTTATAATAGCCATAATTATGGTAACACATAATATAGTCACTAAAAACCTTTCTCTCAACGTATTTTATCGAGAGAAAGACAATGTAGTTACCTCGATTTCGCTAGCAGAACCAGAATCATATATTCGATATATTTTCTTTATACCTATGTATATTTTCATTTATAGGTATATTCTTGTAATGTCAAGAAGAAAGATTTAGTCAAGGTTGCAATATAAAACTTCTCGTTTTATATTTATCGTACTCGGACGCGAGTCGATTCAATTTTCTGCTAAAAGAAATCAGTAATTGCTTTAACGACGAGCAGTCAGTTGCGAGGGGTGAATTTTTTAAAGTGCCAGTTGATCGGCTTTTCGATCGTGAAGTTGATTGTGGCAGCCGACGCTTTTTCTCAAATGTGAAAGTGTACAGTCCAGGACGACCGGTAAGGTAGAATGCAAGTAGAACGAACGGGTCTGTGCGATAGTTGCAAAATCATCCTGAGATCGCTGACTCGGTCCGGCTCGGCTCGGCTCGGCCGCGCTGCGCTACGCTGTGCTGTGCTGTGCTGTGCTGTGCTGTACCGTGCCGTGTTGCGTTGCGAAAGTTTCACAACACGGCCATTGTTAGATGGAAGGATGTCGAAACCGCATCAATTTTAGAGGAAACGAGGCCAGAGCACAGAAGGAGCATCGCAGTACGCTGACCTTCGTAAACACATGGAGTCAAAAACTGAGAATCGAAAAATTCGGCGATACTTGGATCCGCAACTCCGAGAAATTCACTGAAATCTCACGAGGGCGAGTCTTTTATTTTTCGCGAAAATATATTCATCACGAGCGATCGAAAATATGCTGCTACATGCGCGACTGAACCGTCAATAAAATCTCGCGCTTTTAAATGTGATCTGTTGATTTGTACTACTTCGCAGTTTTATTTTATTTTAAAGTTGTCTCTCCGTTGATGGAAGAAATTATTTTTAAACATCAACGTCCAAGTATGGCTTGTCATGTAAAAATACATGGAAGGCTGTAACGGCTTTTTTTTATGGATAAATATTTTCATATTTGACGTCGGTACTTTATCGTGTTAGTTATTCTATTTTAACTTGGAATATTTATTTACTTGCTGTTAAAGAATATTATTGTTTTATGATTTCAACACCGAGGAATTTAAGAATATCACGAAAGCATTTCAAAAATGGGGAGATTAGATTAGGAAATCTTAGAATATGAAGATTCTTAGAGTTTGAAAATGCTGACGCATACTATAAAAGAGTCTGTAAAATTATATAGATAATATGAAAAAACATGAAAAAAAGACTTGATTTATAATAAAAATTTATATAAAAATGTGCATTTTTACAAGAATTAAATATATCTTTAGAAAATTGCAATAATAACAATTTTATACATATTTTCTATATAAATATAAATTTTTGTATTGTAATATCATATAACATAATGATAATATTACATATATTTGCATTTTTATGTTTATACATATCGATAACAGCCTAAAAAATTATATATAATTCGCGTTGGTGAATTATTAATACGTATTATTTTATTATTAATATTTCTGTAAACTTAACTTCAATTGTAAATTTACTTTCGCAAATTATTTTATTACTATGAAGAGAGATAATTTTATTCGTAAGCTGCAGCTTTAGTTACGAGTGTATATAAGTACACTTTTAATAGTAATTCCAAATCACTATAATTGTTGTAATTTTACGAGAAATTTGTTTACAGTGCAACAGCGTCCGTAACTTCAAATTTATGTATAATGCTTATTATTATATATAATCATCAAACTATATTATTAATCGATTATAATATTCATAAATATTATAATTTTCATTAATATTTCTAATATAGCCACAAACGTTGTTTAATCGGAAATTATTCCTTAAAATAAACTCTCTATGAGAAGATTTCTGATATTCCGGTGAAATTTCAAAAGAGAGAACTCTCTTCATTTCCACAGTCAGCTCTTCATTTTTTTTTTTCGATAATTCTAGTAATAAATCGATAATACACGGCGCAGAAATGCTCTTTGAGAGCGATGGGGACATCAGCAGAGAAGGGAGAACACCAGGTGGGTTGAACACATGGATGGGCCGAACGTTCGCGAGGCGTCCCGACGCGACGTCCTGCGTCAATAGCATGTCCCAGAGGCGGACGTCATCACGCGTGAAACCATCGGGATAACGCGAGAAGGGAATGGAGTCGATTTCCCGTGTAACTGACCATTCCTAATTCCAAGTCCTCGCGAGGACGTCGCGACGTACAGAGGATAAAGCGCCGCGCGGCGCCACGAAAGAAATCTGGGAAATCTGCTTTTGTGTTGAAAGAAAAGAGAGGAAACGTGCTAAAATTGTAATATATTATTTATTGATAACGGAGGAGAAATTATAATAAAATAGATTTTAGTGGAATACATTAATTGCATACGAATGGAAATAAATGATCATTGAATTAATTTCTTTATGGATGAGTTTCATAAATTTTATTAAGAAGATATTGGAAAATATATAATGCAGAAATTTTGTGATGTTTTATATTATGATATTATAGTATTAACTAACGTTGCGTTATTACTGATATTATTGATCGAAATTTTTATATGAGATAAATCGAGGGAAAATTGCATTAAATGGTAAATTATCTTTCCAGAAAGTTTAATTGAGTTAGAAATACTGTCAGGTTTATTTTTTATTGCAATTGAACATATTTCAATTAGCGAGAATTTTTATTTATGCTGATCTTCTCACATATAAATGTTTCTCTTTTTTATTAGGTTTTGAATTTACATAAATCAATTTAATTTATATGTACCGTGTAGAAATTATTTTATATAAAATATTAAGTATAAACGTTTTGCTATTCAATTTATAACTGAATTTATTTTTCAAAAATCATGAAAACTGATAATGTAAAAAGAGCGTATCCATAAATTTTAAAAGGTGGATTGATAAATTATTATCTGAAGCTGCATCATATGTAAAATCTAATGAAATAAATTACCTCTGTTGCTGTGCGCGAATATGTTTATTATTAAATTCAGTTCCGTTAATGTAAATTTTAAATTATTCAATTTAATTCTAGAATATCGGACAGCAATAATTTCATAAAAAATGATCAACTATAAAGAAATAATCAACAGTTCCTCTCCCTTTTCTCTATCTATTTTTCTCGTTGGATCTATTTATCTCACTCCCTTTGGAAGCTGATGATCCGTCCGTAATCTGTCACAACCGCGGAAGGGTTGACCTGTGGTCGCGGGGTCAGCATAGTTGGTCAACGACGTACGTTCGTACGTTCACACACCCCCGCGGGACGTAGAAATAAGTGTTAGTAAACAAACACCCACCCTTGCATACTCATCGCGGTGACGATCCCGAAACAGCATACGCGACGTCCATTCAAGAAACGTTTGCGCGTAGATTTCTAAAAAGCATCGTATACGGTGTACTGAGAAGAAGGAATTTAAAAATTTATTTGTAGGACATTATGTTTATTTTACTGAAATAAACATTTATTTAAATATAGCAAAATGAAATTTTATTTTTAGCCAATAAGCCATTCATTTTATTTATTTACAACTAATAAAAAAATTAGATATATTTGACAGAAATATAGAATATGGATATTCTGTCATTAGTCAAATTTTTTGATAACCAATAAATATTGAAGAGATCATATCACAAGTGACATTTGCTTCTGAATATTTCGATTTTTTTTTAGTGCATCTAGAAATCACTTTTTTGCTTTACAAAACCGAATAAATATAATGTTGAAATTAAACTTATGCCCAATTTCTTTACTTCCAGATAAACTGCGAACAACTTTATCCAGGAAATATCTCCATTGTATTCTAGGAGATATCCCTCGGATAAAGTTATCTAGAGGTGAAGAAATTAGGCATTAGATGTCTAATAAAACGATATTATTCTACGAAAATTAATGTATATGTGCGTGCGATACTGATGTAGTAGTGTGTAAAGATGTGTCAATTCTTATTGGTAAAACAGCGACTCTATCAAAGTTCGGGCTTTGCTTTAAGATCCCCTTAAGCCCTTGAGACGCAAACTTTTCTTCTTATTCCTCCCGTTATTATTCCATGTATAAATAGATATTCGAAATCGGGCAAAAGTAACGTTAAAAATTGGTAAAATTAACAAAATTCAGCAAAGCATGATATTAAATTCTTTTTAAAAGGTCGTACATGCAACTAATTATGAGAATATATTACGTAGATTAACTTTATTAAAAATAGAACCTTTTATCCTTAATAATGTGAATAATACGATTTTTTTTTTTAGTAGAGATAATATTTTTTTCATTTTCAACTCACACACCACACCACACACAATGAGGAAAGAAATATGGCACGCAGATATTCTGTTGCATCGCGAGTGCAACGCGCAGGTGAGTAATCACTCTTCTCCTCAGCATCCCTCCCTTTCATTTCGACGGATAAATTTCGGCTAATTCCGCGCGAACGTATCGGGCGGAGGGAAAAATAAGTGCAGAGATGACAATGACGGGTAGGATTTTAAACGAAGGGGACGACGTATACTTCTCCGATATGCAACTTACGGCGAGCATCATTAGGTGCTTTTCGAGGGGACTTGGTAACTTTCGGGAAAATGAGAAAGAAGAAAATGTCAAAGAAGAACGAGAACGATAGAGAGAAAGCGATGGGACCATGGCAGCCGCGGGGGCAGAGCAGGGATGAGTTTTGTGACCTCCGAGTTCGCCTCAAATATTTACGCTACGCCCGCAACAATGGGAACAATATCGGTTGCTTGGCAACCGCTCTGTTCACGACCAGTTCTACCTTTAGCGAACTCCTCCCTCCCCTTGTCCTCCCTCCCTCTCTCTCTCTCTCTCAACTAACTCATTCTCCCCCCTGTTACCCCTACGCGCACCACGCTCTCTCTCTATCCGTCTCGCTTTATCCAATCTTTCGCTCTCGCGCCTCATTGCCCGAGGAATAGAGAGAAACGAGAAATGATTGACACTGTTCTCTATAGGAAAGAGGGAAACAGGACGATGTAAAACAGAGAAAGAGAAAGAGAACGAAATGAGGAATGGTAGAAAAAAAGGGATCCTTCTGGGAGAGAAAGAGAGAGGACTACTTCTAATTATTCTGCATTCGTATCTCTAGTAGACTTTATTTTAGCGAAATTATGAGCGAGTGTAATTATTGTACATACTGTACATCCGTATAAAATCGAGAAGCTCGTGATATATTATAATAACGAGTAAAATTGTAAAGAAGGAATTAAGGTTTTAGCGTTAATTTACGATACCGTTATTCCATGTTGATTAATTCGAAAATAATAAGTATACGTAGCGTATAATATAGAAAGCGATGCGTCATGATTACAACGCGTCTCTGTCATATTTTTGGAAAAGCACTCACGTGCCACGAATAAAAGAGTTAATTGCTACCTAATTTCGCTATTCTTTAATTGAGACTTATCTCTCAATTAAATTATTTAGTTTGTCTATTCCAATTACGTTTCCGCTAATCTATAAATTATATTTAAGATACAACATTCGAGGAAAATTTGAATGTTTGCAAAGCTTTCGAAAAACGCAAAAAATATTCGCCAACCAAACACTCACCCGTAAAGAGATCGTCGCCAGATAGTCGATTATCAAAGAGAGGGCAAAAAAATGCAGATGAGAGGGAGACGCGAAGGTAGGGCATACTAAAAAACGCATAAATAAGTGCAACGGAGGTATGCTCGGTGTACCGCTAATGCACGCTGAATCTGAATATTCAGAAAGCTCAAGAATAAGAAGAAAACTCTCCGAAATGGAGACGGGAGGGAAAGATAAAGAGAGGACGTGAGAGAGTCAAGGAGTCGCGTGGACGAGCGAGAAGAATGATCGGCATTCGCGCGTATATACCGGGTGCGTGCGTAACCGGCCGCACGCCAGTCTGTGTGCGCGTCTCCGAGTACATTAGAGAATGAGAGGGTGGAGAGGGTGGAGAACGGGGGAGAGGGATGAGGCGGCGTGCGCAAGAGGGTAGGAGGGGGCTAGAGAGGACGGAGGCGCAGCAATAACGGACGGGAGAGAAGAGGAGGGCAGCGCGGCGCGTAGAACAAGAGGGGAAGGATCAATGCCGGTTGCCAGGACAACCACGGCACCTGATCTTCCTTCCATCCATCCTAGGAGTACTTCTCGCTCAGTCCCCGCGCACCGCGACGGCGCCGAAGGGGGGTCGGAGGGGACAGCTGAGCCGAGGACCCCAGGGGGTCCTCCTCGCGAAGGACCTGCGACGAAAGAGCGAAGGGGGCAAATCCGCGCGTGAGGACTCGCGATTTTGGCCTACCCCCCTCTTCTCCCCCTAGCGCGATCCTAAGGTCAGTATGCTGTCGGACTTGACACGGATTCAACGCCGTTCTCCGTGCGACTGTAGATTTCCCATTCCGGTGAATTTCGATCGAGCGACGCAGTTGAATCTGTTCCTAACACATTTCATCCGAAGGACGCTCTGGGAATGTACTTATAACGTCCTTTGGAGATTTGTGCGGTATGGGTTGAAATTTATGGAAGAGGGGGAGGGAGTCGGTGCAGAATTGGTGCGGAAGTTGAACGAAGTTCGTTGACGAAACTCGGCGAACGTTAAGCAAGATCTAATAAAAAAAAATCAGCGGGAATTAGAGAGGAAAAGTTGGAATATATCGAGAGCTTAGTAGAGAATTCATAGAAATCGGTAAAACTTACTAGAAAATTAACGAAGATTACCGAGGGGTGCCAGAGAAAGGCGGGATGCACGAGATACCGTGCGTATGTACATTGGCGAGCTCTCGATCGCCAAAATTAGGTGGACTGCGGGCTGAAATAAAATTTTGATGGTAGGGAAATATTTGAGAGGGAGGAACGGGGTGGAGACGAGAGAGAAAGAGAGAGAGCCGCTGCTTCCGGGGCCGACTGGAAATTCTCCCTCGGAAATTCGGCCCGATCGATTTTCGCTCGGGGAACGATCAATATGTCGGGGAGGCGGAGAACACACAAGCGAGGGAGAAGGAGGAGGGGGGGGGGGCAAAGTGGGTGGCAAAAGTATTCATTGTTTCGAGGAGACACGACGCGCGCGTGTTCCTGCGCATCGGCCGGCCAACGGCGCGAGTTTTGGCGGGTCGATGCGCCATTGTGTTGCCTCGGTTGCATTCGCTTTGTTTCCGTCCTTCTCTCTCTTCCTCTCTCTCTCTCACTTGTCATCTCATTTCCCCTCTATACGCTGTGCGTTTTGCTCGTTTCGATGTGTTTTGTGTCAGTGTTTCCGCATCCACGCACTCACCGATCGCGTAAAATGATTCGCGGGGGCTACGGCCGAATTGTATTTGCGGCGCGTCATCCCCGACGTAAACACTGCGAAATTTTCGGTAAAGGAAACGATCAATATAAGGATATGCGGTAATTCTTAGTTTCGATAGAGTCTGATATAGTCTCTAATCTCAGAAGAAGATTAAGGGTACTTTCCAACAAGGACACAATTAGACACTGTGTAACACAGGGAATCGTTTCATGCTTGTTTAACGTAGGCAAACAACAAGAATGTAATGATTCACTGTGTTACACTATGTCTGACTGTGTCCTTATTGGAAAGCACCCTAATTCTTCGCGACCAAATTGAACTTTGAAAGCACAGTTGTATTAAAATTGTGAATTTTGAAATAAAAAATATTGAAAATTGTTACAATTAAATAAATACACACACACAATCCAACTTTTTGGAAGAAGATTAATTTTTCGCGGGCAAGTTGAACTTTGAAAACACAATCGATATTTTAATCATGAATTTTAGTAAATAAATATTTAAATCGTTATAATTAAATAAATGCACACGCAATCCGACTTTTAAAATATTAAAAACTCGTTGTTAAAGCTTATACAAATATGCAAGAATTTTTTTCAGATTTTTATACAGTCCGTAATAATATAAAAATCTGCACTGAAGCTCCAAGATTCAGGTGGCTAATGGAAGGTGCAAAATTTCGAGGAGGATTAAGACAGAGAGTGCAGCTTTCACTTTTTGTGATATCGTTCGGGGATTTTATTTCTTCATTTATTTATCTGGAAACCGAAAATTATTTTGATAATACCTGCTGATAATACTGCACTCAAAAAAAAAGTTGGTACATTAAAATAAGGAACAAAATCCTCATTCACGTCGTGAAATCTCTGTCAATTATTTAATCATTTAAAAATTAATTCGAGGTCGAATCAACAACTGTCTGAATTCGTAATGACGTAAATAAGGATTTTATTAACTTTATTGCAATATCAATTATTTTGAATAGTGTTATTATTATAATAATTTTCGGTTTCCGTGAAGAAACGTTAAAACATGTAAAAATAAAACGATCGCTGAGCAATCGCGAAAAAAGTTGTATCCTTCTTCCGATAATACAAAGAAAATAGCAATTTTTTGCACTTGCAATGAATCAATTAAAAAAGAAATGTAAAAAATTTTAGCAAAACAATAAACGCTTTGTACCAACAAAATTTATTTTTCCTTTGATGTAACATGATTTTATTATAAAAAAAGGGAACGAAATTGTATAATTCGCCAGTCGAATTATTTGTGACACGTGTCATTTCAATGCAAATCATTAAAGATCAGAAGAAGCAAAAAATACATGGTTTCCGTGAAATTTAATTTTGTAGAAAAAATTTTATTTGAAAAGGAAAAGAGCGAGAAAGAAAAGAAAGAAAAAGCGTCAATAAAAAAGGAGAAACAATATAGGTTCTTAACTCGAAATAGGAAAGCGTGTTTTTTGTGACATTAAAGGAACATGTGTGTTCTTGGGATTAAATTTAATGGTCCATTAAATCTTTTTTTATTTGTTTTTTATAAGAAGTTTCAAAATTTGCAACTATAATATATTTGAAAAAATTGCAATACTTGAAGTTAGGATAAATATAATACGATAATTAGCCTAGATGAATAGAACAAAACTGTGGAAAATAAAAATGTATAAAATTATTTTAAATTATACAATTTAAAAATTAGAAAAGTATCCAAGAGTTATGAGGATCCATGCGGTTTAATTACGAATTGAAAGACATTTTCAACGATCGTGAAAATACGAATCTTGGCAGAGAAATGAAAACGTAAAGCCGATAACGTTCGAATATGTGAATATTACAGCTTTGTAATAAACTAGTCGATTTTAACGAAATTGCCATGTTATTAGAGAACGGATACGAAATTATCTTGGTTCCCTCTTTTCCTCTCTATTACCCCTTTAGTCCCTCTCTCTCTCCTTCTTGATCAGGAGAACGATCTATATCTACACATTAACGAGATAACGCGATGGTCGACTAGCTACAGCAGCAGCAGCAGCTTCTTTGGTGAACCAGTTTCACCTCCCACACTAGTGGTCGATGCTGCTCCGACATCTATTTTTTCTTCCATTCATTTTCCATTCTCGTGTACCGCAACTCGAGCAAACGTTGTAAACGAACAATGATTCACCGTGGAACCAGCGTCGACATCGTGACGTGTCCAAATGTATAATACATGGCGTATCTCTCTTACATTCCTATTCCTTCGTCTCCACTACGTTATTTCTTAATGTCACTCGATCGATTCACAGACGATTTCGCCTTGAAGAAGATTGTTCATTCAGGAGTAGAGATAAACGGTGACACTAGACGTTACATACTATTTAATTTATTTCAGGTAGCTCTTATTTTCCAAATTTTTAATCCGAGATTTCATAGAGACATTTATAACATTAAAACGTAATAAGTTCTGATTGCAGAAAATGTGCAATTAAAAAAAAATACGATAAAAACAAGACGCCCGATTTATATTGTTATAAAATTATTGAACGAATTGTGTTTTTTGTGGAATTATCATTTATTAAACATTGTATGATATGAATCGAAAAGTGACACTTTATCACTAAACTTTTAAAACAAATTATGTGTTTTTGTATGTGATTAAAAAATTTTTTTTAAAGTCCATTTTTGAAGTAATATCTTACTCTATTACAGAAATTGTATTTTTTTAATTAACATTGAAAATAGTGAAACATATGATTACATTAAGTAATTTTTTTTAACTTGTTATTAAAATAATACAAATTATCAGTAAATGAAGTAAATCTACATGAAAAAAAATGATATATTAATGGCATTATTGTTATTAAAAATAAAATCTTGTTAATTCAATAGCACTATTAATTAAACAAAAATTCGCCATGATCTTGTTTTAATAAAATATTATTTGCTTAATCAATACTGTTATTGAACAAGATTATTTTCCATTTGTATAATATTGTTAATACACTTTTTTTCATATACGTAACACAAACATTACTAACTTGTTCTATTTAGGTGTATCTAAAATAAAATCTTTATTTTATAACAATAAAGATTTTATTTTTCCTTCAAATCATTTTATAAATCATTGTTTTATTAACTGTTTCTTTTTTTTTCCATGGAAACTTTTAAATTCAGTCAGTTGTGTGTTTTAAGCAGTAATGGCGCAAACCCAGAATATCGATAACAAAACAAGTTCTTATTCGACCGATATCAATTCCAGTGATAAGACGGTGACGTATAGTGTCCTCCATGTGAAAAAGATAGACATGTATGTATAGCGCTACAAACTTCAAAATTCAAGCAGCCGTAATTTCGTCAAAAATGAACGAAATTTTAATTCAAAAAAAGGATTTCAATCTTAAAGTTTCTGCTTTTGAAAGATCGTGCGCTAGGTATGCAATTTGAGTTTCTATGAATTTAGTAATTTTTTTACTCATAGGGAGATAACTACAAGCTAGGCAAAATAAAAAATTCCTTCTCATATTGTGGGTCACGTGTCCAAAAACTAGCAAAAATGTTCAACTTTCTAATATGAAAACTAACGTTCTCCCTACAAAATCATTTTTTTATATTCCTAATATTTTTGTTATTAAGTTATCGTGGATTAAATAAAAGGAGCATTTTGATTATGATTGCTTGTAACTTCATTAAAAATCATTGTACTGCAATTTAAAAAACAGATTTTTAGAGCTAAAACTTCACTCTGTCGAATAATTGCTAATTAAAAAAAGAACATGTAGCTATGATGCGAATAAACTACAAACTTTTTTTTTCCGATCTATAATAATATATATTTATGCGGTTAAATTCGGAAAATTTGATTAAACTAATCATTTTTTCTTTCGTTCTTTGTATTTTTTGTATTCAATGCGACGGAAACTCATTCTTTATTCACTCAGTCGTCGATAACTTCATCAGTTGGCGGCACCTTGACCCGTTCCGTCAGTCATTTTGTTCGCTTATACTCGCCCGGATAACCCCCGATTGAAAATTAACCGAAGGATTTGATTCTCTTGAAGGAGTGCAAAAAATACGCCGAGATTCTTCGCTACGCGAAACTTAAATTCATGTCTTAAGATCGTCAATTGAGTCCAATTCGTCTATGCCTAATTGATGAGATTTAGTAACAATTGGACGCCATCTGTAAGAGATCGAAAGGTAGGGTCGGGAAAATCTAATCAGTTAAGTTAAGAAACGAGAACGAAGCAAAAGAGAGACTCTTTGTAACTTTGCTAATGCAACTTTTCGTCGTATAAAGATATAGCGATGAGTATCGATTTATAATTCGTGTTCTTTTTATAATGATAATTTTTGAAATAACACATAACGAATTTCTGAGCTCGATTAATAATATCGGCGAAATTATATCCAGTTATTTCTCATCGTGTCGCGAGATTGACGTTTCTAATTTAATATTTCAATTTCCTTGATCTTCTCAGACTTTTCACCCGACTCTACTCTCTCATCTCTCTTTTCTTTCCTTAAAAATTCATTACAAAGAAAAAATTGAAAATCAATATATACCTATAATTTTTATCGTAAAATTTATATACATATATTATTTGGTGAAAAATCAGTCTGATTGTACTAATTGGAATTTTGGTTAAAAAATGAACAAGCCAGAATTTTATATAATATAATTCTAATTCTAAAATAATAAAATTCTAATAAATATGATTAGAATCTTCTAATTCGTTCATTTTCAAATAGAAAGTTTTCTCAATGTAGTATTAAAAATTGTATTTATATACAATAAAAACATTTTACTTTTAAAATTGATCCTTGTCAAGAAATTTTGGTATTAAATTTTTATTAACATAATTAAGTATTAATTTAATGTAATAGTTGTTTGAAAATGTATTATGTTAAACAAATATTTTTTAGTGTTAAAATAACACGTTTTATGAGTAAATAAACAAATAACATAAAAATAATGTGGTTTTAAAATGTAAATTCTAAGATAATGAATAAAACATTATAATATATGTGTACATGTTAATTTAACGTATTACAAATGTTTATTTTACAGAAAAAGTTATCCCAATTTGTTTCAAAATTATATTACAATCTTTATGTTAATTTTTAAATGTTGTGTTATTACATGTTCCTATATTTGTGTTATTTTGTAATATAGATATTTATTATGTGTTAAATTAACATAAAAATTTGCACGCTTTGGGAAATTAAAATATTATTAAATTTAACATAAATTTAACAAATTTTGTATGTATGTAAATTTTATTTATCCTTATTAAATCGAGAATATTTTCTATTTCCGCTTTATGATTTTAAATATAATTATAAATTATAGATATAGCCTTTACGAGCATTTAGATAATTTTCCAGATATGAGTATATTTTTTATTTGAATATAAGTAGCAATTACAGGCATCTAGATAATTTTCTAATGGAAAGTTGTGCTTCGCGCGTGATGAGGGATACGATAGAACGCTATCTCGTGTAGGCGCATTTCAATCGCTGCGGGCCGATTTTGCGACACACATACGTCACAGATGTTACCTGTGAGATAAGCACGCCGGAAATGCGTCAGAACCCGTTATACTTCTCACGTAAGGTCACGCGCGACCGGAAAATTTTCCAGATGCTCATTCGAATCATGATTTTAAACTTTTCGAATCATATCAGGCGCGAAGAATATAAGGTAATTATTCAGCATAGGGTCTTTTCTAAATTATCATTTTTTTTTTTTTGCGGCAGTCTTGATGAAAACTTTTGTAACTCTGACAGTGTGTGTGTGTGTGTGTGTGTGTGTGTGTGTGTATATGTGTGTATAATAATTAACCGGAAAACTTCATACAACAGTACAAAACATTGACAGCTCTATTTGGATAATGGAATATACAGACGCTTTCTCTCAGTACACGAACAGAGATCCACATAATGGATTGCTATAAGGCTGTTTTGAAGCTAAAATATTTTTTGTGGATGTGCAACAATGATACAATCATACACAAGCATAATAAGTCATTATTATTTTTTAATATTGGTTTTTTTAAGGGCCATTGTACATTTGTAAGTCGGAAAATCCAAAAACATATATATATTGAAAATAAATAGTTAAAAAAAATTAAAAAATGTAGGTTACATATTTGACATTTCGTAATTGATTATCATTGTTACAGAGCGAGAATGACAATAAAGATTTTTAAGACTGCCGTAAAAAAATATAATTAAAAAAAGTCTGTATTCTGAATAACTATATACTGAATGTAATAATAAAAATTCTTCTAAAATATGATCGTATTGATAAAAACGCCCATTTACAATAATTAATCAAAGTTCGAACCATGGCTGATATTAATATTTTTTTAAATAAATTTCTCGTAGATTTATAATTATATGTGGTTATTATAAGTCATATTAACTTGATTATAATCATTTATTAATAAGATATTTTACGAACAGTAATCGGTTCAAAATTGATATGAAAGCAAAACAAAATTTGCAAAAAATTAATCCTCTGGAACTAACATTATAATCACTGATCTGTAAAATCCATTCAATTTATATTAATTAAATTATTAAATTTTGGAAAACTAAAATAACCTAATCTGCATAAAAAAAATAAATGCTAATATATTTTAGTGTAATAAATATATTATCCAAATTTGCAAACGTAATATAAAGAAAACTGTTTGACATTTTTAACAAAGAGATTTACTGAATGGATGAATAGACTCACCATCAGCCCTGAAAAGTTAAGCATCGAATCTCGTCCGAAAATGTCAATATCTATTCATTCTTTGTTATACACACAATATCATTCGTTACTTGCTTATTAAAAATGTGAAGGGAAAATATATGCTTTGTTAGAATAAAGTTAAAATTAAAATAAACTAATGTCAAGACTCTTAACATCACACTTTGTAAAACATTACATTCTACATAGGTACATTCCGTTTTGTTCATAATGTTGCTTGTGACTATGTACGATAAATTCAACATGCGGGGAAGGAAGAAACTGAACGAGAATTCGTTCTTATTATAGATCGGATTGTATCGATCCTTTTGATATCAATACAGTAATTTTATGCAACAAAGCGTCTAGAGTAAACCCTACCGCTATTACATTCATTATTTACGATCACGATACGTACACACGCGAATTACTATGCGCTTACATTTTCCATGGAGCACGTGTTTACCTCGTATGTGACAAATACGCGTCCACGTGTATCAACGTGACGGATGTGGTGGCCGGACGCAATGTGGGGCACAGTAAGGACATCGACTTGGGAAAAAAAACTCTCAGGTTTTGCATTGCACTTACGTTGATTTTAATATACTTTTTTTATCGCTTATTTATTTTGTTACTTGTATACGTCCTATAATTTATTTATAGAAAATTGAAAGCTGCGACAAATATTTGGACAAATCTGCAGCTCACCGAAAACGACGAAAACTTTAATTTTTTAACGTGTGGCATATAATCGTGAATCGTCTACATGAAAAATATGTTATAATACACTATTGTAAGGACAAAAAGTACAATTGCTATAATTTATAGTCATTTTTGCTGCCAAAATTAACAATTTGTTTGGTAGAACTATATAAATATACAATTATTATTACTAAATAATAATTATATTTATATATATTGATGATAATAACTTAATAATGCGATATTATAAATAGTAATCGATGCATGTTTCAAAAGCATATAAAATATATAATTCACAAAAATTGTTATTACACACAGAAAAATATCATTCTACTGTTAAGAAAAGCGTTTTTTTCTTTTAAGTATCAATTATCTTTAACAAAAAGTATTTTCTTGATATGATGGTAATCTTAAAATATATTTATTATAAATTATTTTGTTTTGAAGAATATTTTTTATAAAATTGACTGAAGAGAGAGAAACGAGTTTATGTAATAAGCAAATAAAATTTGTTTTAAAATTTCATAATCTTCATTAAAATATTAAATTTACTAGATAATTCAAAATATGTTTTGAATAAATTTGGTACTCATGATTAATTTGTAATAGATTTACGGATATATAAATTTTTAAAATGCAAGTCATTATTAGTTGCGTAGAGTATGTAGTTTTCTGTATGTATAAGAATTCTAGTGTGTAATAATAATCTGTTTATATTGTGTTATTATGATATTCTAATCAGAGTGTGACTTAGCTAACACTTAGCCAAATATTTTTGAATTTCTTGACACTTGCCAACTGGCTTGCGAGTTTCCTATCATTCTGTTTGCGACTAGATGCCTCGGACAGCACATCGTAGAATCATTTATATTATACACATAATCAATATTGAGTAGCGAGCACATTTCAATACAGTCCACTAATATTATAAGAAGTATACTACGTATATCTACTGTTTGAAATCATTTATTTATTTCACAAGAATATTGATAAGCTCTTATCAAGAAAACAACCAACAATTATTAAGCATTAGATTTCATTTCAAGCCTGCAAGGACAAGCTTATATTTTTTTTTTACAAAACACGATATTTTAACCGCAAAATATAAATTTAGGCAGATTATACGTGTGAAAAAATATTTTTGCGTAGCTCGATTAATATTGTTTAGTGACAAAAACGAGAAAGATGTTGAAATTTTATAAATTCCGACAATATTGATCGAGAATTATTTCGGGCGCTCGGAGCTATTTTATAGAGGCGAAACAGATGTATCGCAGGTTTGAAAGAGGAAAGGGGACTATTTGGGACCCGATGGGGTCAAGGTATACAGACGGAACAACCAGCGGCATCCTGGTCTTTCGTTGAACCAAGACGCAAAACCAGCTTTCTCGCTGCAGAAAATATCACTTTCAAAGTTTCTACTCATAACAGTAACGTCAACGCAAATAATTCACTTACTTCATATTCATAATTTAAAATCGTTCAATAGACAGATATTTGAGAGAAATCAGTCAGGTAAGTATCGAAGTGTAATATTTTTTAAATTAATTCTTCGATTTCGGTTTGTACTCAAAACATCATGCACATAATAATCATACAAGAACAGTAAAACATGTTTTTTTAAGTCAAGGGAGCTTCCTACAAATTTATATTTTTCCTATTAATAAATAAGTAAATTGAAGATAAAACTCAAGGATACGAAAGTCTTTAAGGAAGGATGCTGACGCTTAGCACATCATATCGCCTGTCGTTATCCTTTTCCCTTTCCTTTCGTTTTCCCCGACAGCTTATAGTTTACTTTCTAATTGCAGATAATAGTACATGCTGCAGTGTTTTGCTTCGTACTCTCATTCAGGTATCCAACAAGGCGCTTGACCCATTGTGCTCAATATTGCTGACTAAACACAAATTTCCAGACATTTTCCATTTATTTACTCACAAAGCAACGCAATAAGTAGGCGAAATAAATCAACTATCCGAAGAAATCGTAAGAAATAGACGAATAAATCAGAGAAATTTTAATTGGAACAGTCGAGTAATCGAAGATTTTTGTAATTTATTGATTTTGATAAAGCAAAAATTCTATTTCTTTTAAGTATCACAAGTTTTCGCGTTCTTCTTGTAAGATTCGATAAGTTCGCATAAATATATCTTCAAGCAATTTAATTTTACTTTTTCTTATGTGACGTTTAAAATATTGTAAACAAACGCATAAAAGCGGTTTGCGCTATCAGTTAGTTGACGTATTTACTTATATACATACGTATATACATACGTATATACATAGATACCAGCTTCATATGTCTGTTTATCTTGAGTGCTAAAACACTTTCGCGCGAGTGATGTACTCATTCGTATTATTTATCAATCTAATTTTGGCGGTAGGAACTCAAAATAATGCTCGTGACAAATTTGAGGCGCCAAGCTGGCACCGCATAAATACTTCTCTATTCCAAAATCATCAATGAAAAAAGCTTTCCTGTTCCGAGATATTTTCTACTCCGAAATAATAAATAAGAACAGTTTTCTTGCGCCAAGATACTTCCATATTTCAAAGTCATCAATAAAAAAAACGCTCTTTCTTATTCTGAAACATTTTCTTATTGCAAATTCAACAGTAAGAAGAGATTTCTTGCTTCAAGATATTTTCCCGCTCCAAAATCATCGATAAAAAAAGCTTTTTCGCTCCGAGATACTTTTCCATTTCAAAATCAACAATAAACAGAATTTTCTTCCTGCGAGATATTTTCAAAAATCTTCAATAAGAACAGTTTCTCTGCTCCAAGATATTTTCTCATTCTGAAAATTATTATGAGTCTTCTTTCTCGCTCCAAAAAAATGTTGCTCCAAGATCACTAATAAGAAAACCTCTCGCGTACGCGCAGCAGCGAGAAAGTGAGATAAGGCGTAATATATTTAACTATTCAGCGATTATTACAAACTCTCTTATCCCTATATACAGTCTTTTTTTCCTGTTACTTATCTTACCGAACAATCCAGAAACTGTTGCCAACCGAGTGTCTATCCGCGTTCGCACCTGCCCGGGTCCTGACCGTTTTCGCGAAGTAGCGCAGCGAGAATGATCTTCAGCTACTTTATATTGCAAATAACAGTATCTAGACAGTTAACATCATATCTTTTACAAGACTTCTTTTTCTCTCTCTTTCTCTCTCCCTCTTTCACTTCTCTTCTTCTCCCACCGCTCAAAATCGTTTCTCTCTCTCTCTCTCTCCTCTCTCTCTCTCTCTCTCTCTCTCTCTCTCTCATACTCTCTCGTCGAGACAGCCACTACGTCATCGTAAGGTTCTGGCTCCGAATGCCTTCCTGATCTAAATCCCTCGGGAATAAAGCGCGAGGTCAAGAAAGTGAAGAGACCGAGAGACTCACCGGGTCGCCGACGAGCGTCACATCTCCGCACCGCGTAGGATGTTGCTGACTGGCACCTTCTTCCTCGTCGTCGTGATCGTGATGATTGTCGTCGTGCTGGCGGTTTTTTTCCACTTCGCTCCAGCACTCCGGAGTAATCCGACTCAGGCTGGGATTGTGATCTTTCTCGTCCGAAGTGATATCACTGCGCCGCGGAGGACAAAGCCATCTTGAAGAGGGCACGCACTCACAAACGGCACAGCCTGCCTCTGATCGCGACGGTCAGGTCCTCTTGCCAGGACAGGAGGCGGCTGAATGAGAACACAGCGCGACGAGAGAGTAGGCTACGATGGCGCCACAAGTCGATTACTATTTCCGCCATTGCTACCGCCTCCGCCGCCATCGCTTTATTCGTTGCTGCCACCGCCGTTATTTCATCGTTGCTGCTATCACAATTGCTGCCGCCTTATCTCAGTATTGGTTACGATGGTTACTAATGGCATGAAGGGTGTAATAAACCTTTATAAACCTTTCGCGCGAAACATTAAAACACCGACGCTGACAAAATATGCTTAGGAAGATTCAAAAGATTTTGAAATGATGGGGTTTGAATGGTCAAGGGATCTTGAAGAGAAGTTTCTATCTATAATCGACGAGCGACGCTACTTCAAAGGCGGCAGTTTTGAAATTGCGAGTAGTTTACATTCTCGGCAATCTACTTCTTTAATAGATGCGATGAAAATGGAATAGAACGTAGATTTTATAGAGTTTTGCAAAGCTATTTTTACTTAGATTCTTGTTATTAGCATCTTAAAATATGCACACAGAAACATATAAATATTGTATTTAAACATTAATTATTTGTTTGAAGTATTTCGAAAGTCCATATATTTGCAAATTAAACGTCAAATTTGTTTAAAATATGTTCTGAATCCTAATAAGTTTAATACTTCAATTAACAATTTAAAACAAATTCGATTTGCTTATATAAAGTTGCTTCTTCGATCAATTTTATAAATACTATTCGAAAGAAAATAATACTTTTGTTTGAGTATGAGTTTTTCTCTCTTTTTCTAAAATTACTAATAAATATATTTTAAGTCCATTATCAAGAAAACATTCCTTGTTAAAGATAATCATGGACGTAACTATGGGGGATTAGTGGAGTGCAGTGACCCCCTAAATCTTAAAAATAGAACAAAAATACTCGTGATTACAAAATATTACACATTTACGAACTGTGCTTAATTTCCAAAAAATTAATTTTGGACAAGAAAAAATTGGAAGTGAAGTCTATAGAAAGATTTTCTGAAAATTTAGAAATGACTAGTGTTTAAAATTTTAAATTTTCCCAATTCGAAGAATAAGTTCACAATTTCAAGAAAAAAGTAAGGTAAATTTATAAATACATTGTCATTTTGATTTACCTGCTATTAATTAATTAAAAATGGTAATATAAAATAAGTTCATTAATGCATACCACTTAACTCTCTCTTCACGAATTCAAAAGTCTTAACTCTACTTGGTTCCCTTCCCTACACAAAATAGCTACGCCTATAAAGATAACCGTTACATAAAAGAAAAAAGTAAACTGAGCAGTCATTTTTCTTATCAGTAGAATGATATTTTTCTGTGTATTCAAATTTTGTTCGAAGAACAAGCTTAGAATAGTCTGATATCTTCAAAAAGAATGAACAGCGAAAAAATACAGAAAGAATATTCTCATTAAAAATAGTAGAGTTAAAAATAGCAGAAAAAAATAATAGAAATTATAAAAGTTTGATAGAAAACATAAAATAAACTGAAGCGAAATATACGTAACATGAAATAAAATAAATTAAAATAAATTAAAATGAAATAAAATAAATTAAAATAAATTAAAATGAAATAAAATCTTTAATTAAACGTAAACTTCTCTAATAGTTATATAATTATATAATTCGTCGGACATCGAAATGCGATTTTCTTAAATAGATTTTATTTGAGAGCACTAAACAATTATTATCTACATTCTACAACAGGTATATCCTCCTTGTTTTCCTTGAGACGCTTCATCTTTGCTTTGCCCCTTCGGCGAAAGAGGGTGGCGTCGCAAGAAAAAAGAAAATCGCACGATATCTCTTACAAATAGCACGATAAATAATTTTCATTTTCCTTCCAATCCCATGTTACTCTTTCGCCTCTCATCTCATATCGCACTCTTTCACTCGTTCGCTTTTCAAAGCGAACAAATCCTTGGCACATTGTATAGTAGACTCTTAAGTATATAAATAAGTCGTAAGTCGATGCCTCGTTTAGGTTATTAAATATATATATGTATATGTATTGTATATGTGTATATGAATATTCAATATCTTTATGTTGTATATACGACTAGAACTCCTCGACACACGTATCACATACTAATATTGACTATCGTGTTTCAGGACGAGACTCGGAAGCGCTTCGCACCCCGAGTCTTGGCGACGTTCTCGTTCTTCCGTCTGATTCGAAATCTGAAATCCTCAAACATCGCAGTTCCTTTACCTTCGTGAATCTCAGATGAACTTCCGTTGTTGACTCGACATTTTTAAAGCAGAATTCGACAAAGAGAATTTTTCTTTAGAAGAAAATTCTACACTTTTCCATGAAGAGAGTACATGACAAGGAGTTATTAAGTGATTGGGATGCTATAGGCCACAGTACAGACTCTTGTATAACGCATAGTGCATAAGAGAATCAATCAATCAGAAACCTTTTTTTCCTTTCATATCACGGAGAAAAAGAATTTTGATTGGTTGATTCTCTTATGCATTATGCGTTATGCAAGAGTCTGTGCTGCGGCTTTATCTCTTCGAGGATCGACTATCGGATGAATGAAAACGGCGCCATTGTCTTATTGCTGCATCATTGACTGTAAGATCGTGACAGTATTAATCACTTAATCGCTAATACTTTCGCAATGCTTTCATCCAGACTTCATCTGGATTCCAAAGTGAACTTACTTACTCCACTGGAGGGAATTGGTGCTACTTGAATACACCATACATTTTTTTTTCGCTGAGAAGTTGTTTTCTTAGATTCTAAATGAATTATATATATATGTATTGTATACATATATATATACAGGATAATCCTTAAATATTCTAAGAAATTTAAAGGATAATTTTTCGAAATGAAACTTTATATGTCCAAACCAGTTCAATTTCAAAGATACAGGGTGTTAAAGTTAAAGAAATATTTCGTTTTTTCAAAAAATTTCAAAAATTACTTGCATTATTCTGACGAAATTTTGAGGAAAAATCTTTTTCTGCAACTTTAACACTTTATATCCTTCAGCTTAAGCCTTTCGGATATATATAGAAGTCTTGAATTAATGTAAGAAATCATTCTTTAAAATCTTAGAAACTTAAGGACTACCTTACGTACATATATTATATATAATTCTTATTTTCAGCGTTTTTTTAAATGTCTCAACTTAATTTTTGATTCAAATGTGACATTTCTTTTGTCTACTACAGTTTACTTCAATCCTATCGTTTGCACGAAAAATAAAATTGTACGATTCATTTTTTTGTGTTTTGATTGGATAAATAAGATACTTAATATTTAAAAGGTTAATCTATTCTCTCTTTCTCGTGGGGTTATTAGCACTTTAGTAATACTCTAGTAATTAATACTTTCGTGTTCAAAGGCGTTTTCATTCTTGAAAGTATCTCTTATCTTCATCCCTAAAAATGCCTTCGCGTATTTCCATTATCTTCAGCTCTGAAAATCTCGTTCATTGTATCTTAACATTAATTACCGATCGTCATTTTGTTGCTTCTTTGAATCGTATATCTTGCTATTCGATCTTTTTGACGTTTTTATCGATTTAATTGCATGGTTCAAATTCGCATGCAATCGTTTCATATCTTTTACGGAAGAATAAAAAAGAAATGAATCCCCGCAGGAAAAAAAAAGGACAAAAAATATTGACTCCTTAGTTCGATTCTCCGCTGGCTACCGTGCCGTCAGTCGGAGGGCCGGTCACGATCTGAGGTTCGCTCGCGGGTAGTCCCTGCATCTCTTGCACCCCTTGGAACAACTTGCCGGGAAATCCCTGCAGGAGATCGTAGGAGACCGGCGTAGGTGGCAAGGCGGTGGTGTGCGCGTGCGGTGATTGCAGGACGGCGATTACTCTTCGGAGCTCCTCCAAGGCGTTTCCTGGACGAACACATTTTTTATCTTCAGTCGGTCCATTTAAATTCAATTTAATTTAGAATTCAACAACGAGAGCAGACACGGGGTTTTCGCATCAGAGGAACTTGTTTTACCTTGCATAAGGATGTAATTTTTCGCCAGCAGGAGGGTGGCTATCTTGGACAGCTTCCTTACCGAAGGGCTGTGAGCATAAGGGATGACGGAGCGAAGCTCGTCCAGTGCGTCATTCAAATCGTGCATTCTCCTGCGCTCTCGTGCGTTAATGTTCAACCTTACGCTTTTCCCCTGACGAGTCGTCTTTGACTTCGGAGGGCAGTTTAGTCGAGAACCTGAAGGTCTAAAAACAATTGTTGGACTGCTTATGTATCAATAATATTAACTACATTTCATTAAAATATTTTTTGCTCTTTAGAAACATATTTTATCAAATGTGTGTTACGCTAATTGATCATACACTTATTTTCACGGAAAAAAATGGTTTTGTTGAAGTATCTAAACGGTCAAACGAGTAGTTTTACTTCCGATTAAATTAAAACTTTAATTTAGATCGTAAATGTACCTTTCATCTGGCCGATTTTCATCAGATAACGCGCTCGACGAGGCGTGGGGTTGCGGCTGCTGCTGAAAATAAAAGCCACCGAGACCTACGGTACCCAGCGGAGTTCTTCGTCCTGGTGCGCTTTGAGTGTGCTCTGATGAGTACGCTGCTGGGGGACCTGACACACCCGAGTGCGAGGCCCCTGGTGTCGAATACACGGACTCGAGAGCTGCCGCGGATTGTGGAGGCAGTGGATGCTAGAAAGAAGTTTTTCGTTAGAATTTTGAATGAGAAATATATTAATATTTAGTTTACTCAGTTTATTGTTGTTTGAAAAATATCGTTATTTTGTTTCTTTAATTGCTCAATTTTAACTATTTTGAGACTGCGATCTAATTATACGGATTTTAATGAAATTAGTTTTTTTTATATATAATGTAGCTTATAATATATGTGGTGAATAAATGATGCCATAGACACAAGCTCAATAATTGATCATTTTTAAGCTATGGTGTATCAAATATGTAAAACTTGTTTTCACTGAGTATTCTTTGATACACATTATAGCCCAAAAACTATCCATTATTGAACCTTATATCTATAATATCCTTTTTTACCAGAATATCAGGCTACATCATTTGTAAAAATTAATTCATTTCACAAGAATCCAGTTTTTATATAAAATTAATGTTGGATCTCTTGCAATTATCCATGCGAGATAATCAATGGATGATATATAAGTGTTTAATCAAAGACATGTTCTTCATGTCCTTACTTACGGCATTTCGATGCTCCCAGGCCCAGGTAGGATGTGACGCGGTACGTTGCCAGGATCCTTGCTGCAGATGCGCCTCTGGTAGGCCCTCCCTGCGATCGTCGTCCTCCGTCGAGCTACTCTCGCCATCATAGGACCTCATCTCTTGCGAGGACACTTTCCCGATTTACTCGGCAAATTCCTCCTTACTCTTCTTGTCCTCAATCCCTATATTTGCAAATTTCAATATTTTATACTTTTCTCTAAATATATAAAAAGATTTTGTTTAAATTCATTTAATTAATGATAAGCATATATTTGTTTTGAAATTTTTTTGTATTATTTCTGTACATTTCAATTTATTACTATATGGATACAAAAAATGCAATTAAATTAAATTTCAATCTATTTTTTATTTAATATATTTCTTAATTTGAAATATTTTGGCACTACTCTTTTCGCGAATAATTCACTTCATCTCGCTGAAACTCATTTTATTTAACTTTAAAGTTTTCACACTTTTAATAATTAATCAATTCTAAATTTATTTTATTACTACATTTCTTTCTGAAACTTCTATGTTTCTTTAAAAAAGTTTCAGAAAGAAATGTAGTAATAAAGTTTTATTAATACGATAATTTTACTTTTTGATGAATTTTTCATCTTCTTATAATAGAAATCTTATATAATAGAATCTTATTCCCTATAATAGAAAGATCTCTATTTTCATTTCTGCATTTTTCTGTTAACGAGCACCGCTGCCATTCATATAGAAGGGTTGCAGGCGTCATTGTTCGTTCTAAACGCAATCAATAGCAAGACACTTACCGACGACGATTTTCTTTTTTCACCCCCCGCGCGTGCCCCCGCGGGGTGCAGAATCCGGCAATCAGCAAAGTTTCTCGCGCACCAGCGCGTAGCGCCGGGTCATCCCTTCGTCCGAAAGTTTCCGCGTTTTCTCAACGACCAGTTCGAACTCTCACGAATCCCGATCCTAAATGGACTGCCGTAGCCTCCTATTGTTCTACCGTAGTAATCACCCAACTCGGCCAATCACAGCCATTTTAATTTGCTGGGGTAGTCTTGGTGGTCGACGAGAATGGAAAAAAAATTCGTGAGTCCTTCGGGGAATCTTTTTGTAGGAGTTCTGTTTCGTGAAAGTAATGCTTGATCAATTCTTGAGTTTCGCGATGATGATTTCCGATAAAATCGTCCTTGACGAAATTATCGGCCCCCGAACACAGGCGTCAGGGGCACGCACGCGTCTCTCCCTGTTGTTTCGTGGATCCTGCGCAGAAGAGAGCAACCCCCGAATTAATTCGACCACCGTGTGCCAGGGTGCGCCCGTTACGATCGGAGGATGCTGCGCTGGACCATCGACTGGCGTACCCTGGCGGGTATAACCAAAAATCGTCCCTGAGAACATCTTGTTACCATCAGAAAAGGAAAATTATTTCCAAGAGAAGTCGCTAGTTGCCAGAAATATACAATATTTTACGTAAAGACCCCTTTTATTTCTTTAAATCTTTAACGAGAGTTATTCATGAGAAATGTAAAAATCTCTTTCACAGTTATAAAAGTGATTTGAAGTTAGAAATTGAAAAGAAAGTTGAAAAATGATAGTTTGAAAATTAAAAAGGAAAATGTATTGTCAAATGAAATGTATATCAAGGAAAAAGTTTACTCCATAAACTTGGCCCATAATTTTTAACAAGAGAGAGTTACTCTTGAAATCATTTCTATATTAATTATTATATTTTAGTATAGTCTATCCACTTTTACTCACGGAACAACGAACAACCAAATAAATAATGACTACAAAATATACATATTTTAGTAAATATATTTGATGTAATTAATAAATACAGTAGTATTTATTACATTATAAATACTGAAATACAATATTTATTATTATTACATTTTATATATCAATATTCTGTAACATACTGCTGTATTTTATCTTTTCTTCAAAATCTACATATTTATTATTATATTTATTGCCACAATGAACACAATAGACCTCCCTCTAGACCCTTCGCTATCACAAAGAAATTCACGTCGTTCCCTCGATTTTACCGTAAATTTTTCTTCCACTTCTTCCTCACTTTTTCGCCCGATCTACCGTGTGTCGCGCTTACAACTCGCCGGCATACATCGTCGTTGAATACGATTAACGGACACGCGTTAGATCACGGAAAAACACCGCGAGCGTCGCCGGGGATGCCGAGACAATTCGGCGACAGCCATCGCCCTCTCTGTGTGTGAATCACCCCTTTTCTACCCTCTTGAGAACGTTTCGTCTATGTCGTACGTACGCGAACAGACGGGTGACCCCGGTTAGTTTTACTTTTGTGTCGGCTGCATACGTGATGTGCATGTGGATGTGTTTGCGTGCATTTACCGTAAACACAACGCGACGTAATAATATTCCGCGCTGCCGAAGAACCGTGACGCGGGACCAGCGCTGAGACGCCCGCAACTTCGACATCGCATAAATTAATCGAAGGGGTTAAACGGGGTTGTTTGCGCACGTACTTTATTTCGCGGCCTGGAGAGGATAATTAATGCCGGCGCGCGAGTATTTGGAGATGACTAGCGGATGTTTTATGGGTGAAATATTATAAATTTCCGGAAATGCATTTGAAAATAAATTCCCACGCGCATTTAAGCTAAACCAGAGGATACTGTCGCTATATGACATATTGGAATTAGATTATTTCTATTGTTAATCAATATTGTCATATTTTAATTATACAAATGTATTAAAATATATACAGTAAATAGAAAAAATAATCATATAAGGAAGATTTTTATAAAAAAATACTATCATTTGTAGAAAATATTAATTATTAATTTATTAACAATGAATACATTCTCTTTTAATATAAAAGAACTTTAGGAAAATAACCGTGTTTATGATCTAGAGGCTATGATCGAGAAATTAAATTTCTCGACTGTGCAAATACACTTTTTGTACATCCAAATATAATATAATTTTTTATTTTTGTTTATTATTAAGATAATATAGAGCTTAATTATATACATCTTCTTAGATAAAGTAATTTTAAGAAATCTGCAATCTATTTTATTTTTTGTTAATAAATTGCTAAAATGTTTACTTTCTAAAAATAAGATCTGTCTAAAAGATATCTCTCCTGTATAAATATTCTTTTTGCACTCACTTTATTAAAATATCAAGAATATATATCAAGAATATTTCTAGACTTGAGATAAGTAAATAACAATGAAATAAATCTTTGATAAAATATTTTAGAAATATATTTGAATTACTAAATAAATTGAATTACTAAATTCTCTTGCGGTACTATTTCTCGAAAAACCTATGAATGTGTTTTTATTTTAAACAAAGTGACTCGGATAATTAAGTCTTCCTATTACATTTTTGGCTCGAACAAGTTTAGTAAACGTTAAATTAAAACGAACTCTTTATAGAAGTAAATAAAATAATGAAAAATGCCAAAAAGCACATACTCAAAGAAACATAATTGTTTAAATAAGAATTTTAAAATAATGAAACAACTTCAGAATATTTAGTTTTCTATTCTTTCGTAAAAAAGACTTGAGACTGAAAGAGTAGAATTATTGAGAATACATCGATGTGTTTCGCTTCGCGATGTACGCGCGAAATCTTTCTAGGTCGGGCGGCAACCATAACGCTTGAAGATTTATCGTTTCCCTCGTACTGAGAAATATCCCGAGATCTCGAAAATAATTATACGAGCGCGTCTGCTTTTCTGTACTGCGCAAAATTAATCATGCCTGCACATCCAAATCCATTAGGGAAGCATAAAGTAACTGCGGCAATTAATTCAACGAATAATATTCTTATTTATTTTCGCAATAAATTCTTTGCAGTATTTTAAGACACTTATTTACACAATTTTTTAAATTGACAATCCACGTAATGTGACATTATTTCCAGCTTCAATTTATAATTTTTAAATCTAACTGAACGACACAATTTATAGAACTAAAGAAATGTGCTTGTAAATTTACATTACGAATACTTAAATAAATTTGAAAATTTAATTTATGAGTATTATTAAGCATTAAGATCCGTTTTATAAATATGGGATTTTTTCTCTTATTTGTGTTATTCTTATTCATGATTTTAAAATTCTCCTTATTAGTGATCGTCTAAAGTTACAATATATGTAAATTGATCTTTCAGGTCCATAACCTTTTTCCTAATAATGTTAATAATGTATTATATTACAATTTCATTTTACCTATTATCATTATTTTTTTAAATTCAGAAATACCATTTGAATATAGAAAATCTCCAAAAAACGTATAAATACTATATATATTTTATTATATTTAAATATATTATTTTAAAATAAAATTATAATTATTTTACTTTATTATTACATTGAAGCTGTATATACTTTTCTGTATAAATTTTTCAAGCGAAGTTTAAAGAAATGATCTCAAAATGATCATATAAATGCTACTATTATCATTTTTCCCATAACTCTTTTGAAGAAGCAGAATATACTCGTATTCCATTTGTCTTAACGTTATTTGTTTATCAATTTTATACTTCCTCGACATAAATTCGAAATAGCTTCATAAATCTGCCTTGATATATATTTAAACATCATCGTTGTCACTCTTAATAATATTATCAGAAAGCACGATCTGTCCTAGTTATCTTCTTCCGTTAATATTACATTGCATTTTATACATTCGTCCCATAAATCTCAAACAGGTCTAAAAGACTTGTTCTAAAAGGATTAAACACAACCGTCGTCACCTCACCATAACGTTATCAGGAAGCAGGCTTTGTCCCAATTATTTCCGAAAGAAAAGGAACGCGTCGATGAACGACCGGAAGGAATATCGAAGAAGACTGGGAGGGAGAAAAAAGGATCGTACATGAGCATCTATCAGACATATCTATCAAGCGTATAATATCGCTCGGTATGACGACGTATAGATTGCGAGACCGATGATAGACAAGGAAAGATAGACAGATAAATAGATAGATAGATAAATAGATGATAGGGAGAGAGAGAGAGAGAGAGAGAGAGAGAGAGAGAGAGAGAGAGAGAGAGAGA
>NW_017280591.1:106924-108853 GCF_001594065.2 Cyphomyrmex costatus | reverse complement strand
GGGGGGGGGGGAGGGAGGGAGGGAGCGAGGTGGAGAGTGGTGGTTGGCGTTCGGGGGTGGTTTTCGGGCCGACGGGCGGCCGGACTCCTGAGGGATGAGGGACGACGAGGGTTGCCAAGGCAACCCTCCGTGCCAGCCAGCCTCGGCTTACTTTAGCCTGCTAGCTCTCGCGATCAATACAGCATCCCCCGGTGAGCTCCCGGACCAAACGCAAACCCCCGCCGTCCCCCCTGCCTTCCGCCGCTCACCGCGTCCTGCGCCGCACCCCCTCTGTACTTGCCCCGAACCCTTCCTCCGCGTCTCCTTCTCCTTACGTGCCTCTCCACGTGCGCATTACCGTCGACCGTCACAAACCAACCCCCCCCTCACATCCCCCGCTTCGCCGCGCCCCGTCATCTCGCGATTCCCTTCTACGTTTATCTTCGGGTGTGTTTTCCTCCGTTGCTCTCTCTATCTTTACCTTCCTTCCTCCCCCATCCCGATGAATTTGTCTCGAAAATCTCGTTTTATGCAACGCCGTGCACTTGAGACTCTTTTGCATTTGTTTATTTACGAATTATCGCTTGTTCGGCGTTCAACATGACGTTCGTGACGAGCCATTCGGCAATCCAGCTGTAAACAAAGCTGCGGCTAACGAAGTTCAGCTAGTCGATATTGTGATTAAAAAAATATGATATTGGAAATGCAACGATATTGAAAAACGCAACGTGAATACAATATAAACAAAATACGTTTTTGTTGTACCGTGTATCTAAAAATGAAATATAAAGAGTTACTAATGAAAAACAAATGAGGAACTTTTCATTCGTGTTATCAATGGCTGCGTTCAGCAGAAAAAACAGCTTTGCCATTTTTAAATTTGATCTTTAATATTACTGACCTTGTCTCTCTTCACTAAATCTAAATGTACACGGAAAGGAAGATTTTACGTTGGATCATCAAAATAATTATATAAGACGCAAAAACTGATTGCTGAATGTCAAAATTTTTGCTCATGTTATGTTAATTATTACATTATTATTTTGATTGATATTCCAATAAATTGTTTGCAGATCTTATCCATTTAAATGTTTAGATACTTCAGTAGAATTGAATTCCATGTATACACTGATAAAAATACTCAATTCTAATAAATATTTGTTAAATATAAATATAATATTATTTAATACAAAATCAATTTAGTTATCATATTTTTATTGAATAAATATTTGTTTACTGTATTTCAATATTTACTTAATAATATTCAAAGAAATATGTATTAAGATTTAATAAATTTTTTTGTCAATGTACATATTTATAAAAATAAAAAAAATTGGCTGGATTCAAATCTGAAAATAACTTTATTGGATATCAAAATCATTATACATATAGAATGCTCGAACTGATTACTGGAACGTTGAAGTTTTTGGCAACATCGCTTATTATGCTCAAGATTCTTATTATTTTGATGGTCTAAAAACATTATCTTCATATTTCTATCTACATTTTTAGATACTCGGATCAAATCATTCTTTCCGTGTATAAACCAATGATATTAAAGAATCTTTAATTATTGATAAAATAATTAACAATCCGATGTACAAAATCACGCACTGCAAATTTCAATGAGAAATACTATGCGATCGCACGACTCAAGCTCGCAACGCTTTCAACTCCCGTTGCAACCTCAACCCTCTCGTCAAAATTAACCCTCTCAATAAACGATCTCTTGTCGAGTGAGAGAGAAAGAGAGATAAGGGGATGGAGGAGAAGAAAGTTAAATAATTAATCTAACGATTCGATTAACGTAAGCCCGTGCGATATTCTCGCGTGATCCCCGCTGAAGGATCTAGGGCGCAATTAATTTTAATCAGACCGCGGCGCGACTTTTACTTAAGAGAAGGAAGAAGAGAAAGAAAGAGAGAGAGAGAGAGAGAGAGAGAGAGAGAG
>NW_017280591.1:100109-106858 GCF_001594065.2 Cyphomyrmex costatus | reverse complement strand
AGAGAGAGAGAGAGAGAGAGAGAGAGAGAGAGAGAGAGAGAGAGAGAGAGACACAGCGTGTATGTGTGTGTGTGTGTGTGTAAATAAAATTTCGACTTCTCTCTCACGCCGTGCTGCTCTCTTCCTCTCGCCCGTTGCTTTGCATTTTAATTGCATTTCGGTATGCGACCCGTTTTGCATGCTAAAGCCGACCGCGAGCCCACTTATTGCACGGGGTACGAGAACAGTCGCACAGGGGGTGGTGAGGAGAGCGACGGATGGCTCGTTACGTGCCGTTGATGCACAGGGGCGTCGTCGTCGTCGTCATCCTCATCCTCGTCACCGTCACCGTCGTCGTCGTCGTCCTCGTCGTCGTCATCATCGTCGTCGTTCTCGGCCGAATTTGGTCCACGGATCATCTCGCGAGCGAGCGGCGTAGCGGCTGCTTGCGTCCGCTATCGACAGTTTTCCCAATCGTATCCGTTCCGGAGAATATTCCCCGTTCATCCCCCACTTCCTCCCTCCTCTCCTCTTCATCCCTCTGCCGCCGCCTGCCGCCCCTCGGCTGCTGCCGGCGCTGCTGGGTGTCGCCGTGAACGCCGCGCGATGCAACGTATGCGCTCCGCTGTTGCACGCGATGCAAAAATCATTACATCGCGATGGGATCCAGTCATCCCAGCGAGTAAGCATTGTTCTGGGAAATGGCCGCGTTCAGCTGAAAGAGGCACTTTGTAACTGTTGTACAATTCTTTAATTCTCCAGGGGCGAGTGAAATTTGCACTGTTTATTTTAAATTAAGTTTTACACGAAAAGAACGATTTTGCTGAAAGGCCTAAAATATTGTTGGATAAAGATCTGAAAATCATTTTGTTGGATCATCAACAATTACGTTGAAAACTGAAAAATGATGAGCAATACTGCACAAAATTTTGACATTCTAGCAACAAGTTTGATTTACCAAACAAATTATTTTTAATTATCTTTATTTTATTGTAGACAATCACAACAACCATTTAACTTAAAATTGCGATAGACTACGTCAATTAGAACAGATTTAAATCGAAAATTTAAACGTAATAATATATTAAAAATAATCTAAAAAAGAGGTCAAAACGTTTATATATGCCTATTGTTATGACTATCATTAATTACCCCATCACATTGATCGTACTTACAATTAAATAAAATTATATACACATATGTATCCAGTGTTAATTCTTCCTTAAAATTAATATTGTATTATATATTTCATTTAATTCATTTGAGCCTTTCTTTATAGAATTAATTCAAATTATTTTCAAATCTGATTTAGCAAAATTGTTCTTTCCTTATGAGATAGATTTAAGATCTGTACAAATTACTTAAAAGTACAAATTACTTGTACAAATTATTTAAGAGTTGAAAATGGAAATGTATTGAATACTAAAAGAATACTTTTACCCGCTACAAAAACAACATATCAAATAGACTAATAAATATAAATATATCGATAGATATATTCGCACAGTTCATTTACAAATTTATTTTTTAGCAAAAACAATATTATAAATTAAATTGTTTTTGTAATGACAAAATGATGCAGTTCCTACAGGGTTAATGCTTGGATCGGCCTTGCTCTTACTTTTTCACTAAATCTAAACGAAAGAATCTTATAAAAGTTGCAAAACTACTTTTTCATCTGAATGCATCCAATATATAATATTTCCTTTTTTTACGCTCCACGTAATTGAAGCACGTAGATCAACTTGAATTAAATTAGCCGCGGTAGAATGTGCTAATTAAAATAATCTCAATTAAATTAGTTCCAGCATCTCCCTTTCTGCATAAATAACTTGTGACAGTATAAAGGTGCGGAAGCATGGGAAAAGCGAGAAACAATAAAGGAGCGAAGACAGATTGATCCCAAAGTGAATTATTCTCAAGAAACGATATTCTTTCTTATACCAGGGAAACGCAAAAATAACGCGCGATTGTCATAAACATAAATCATGCAATAATGCCGCTCATATACTTCAACGGTATGATTTTTCCACCGCGAGAAAAACGGATGTCTGTCCGCCTCCCTCTTCCCTCGTCTTCCCTTTTCCATTTTACCGCGAATATATCGCTGAAGAATCCCGTGAAAAATGAAAGGATCGCCGCGCCGCACCGAGTCAGCGATGCCGTTCTCGTCCGGAAACGGCCGGGTAACGTCAAATTAAAGTAACGCCGTGGTTGGAATTGCGCGCGGTGGCTAGAAATCGGACGAGGGTGAAGAACGAGGGAAGATCATTTCCAACGTCCGGGTTTAATTGATGACGACAGCCGAGTTTCCTCCCTGAAAATCGCCGCGAGTCTGATCGATTTACAGGCTCACTTTCCCACATGCAACAACGCACCGTATCGACAATCTGCATCCAGGACTACGTAAAACGCACGGTTCATACGTGTTAATTACACAATCAATCGGCGCCATGATCTATGGACTGCGTGAGAAACTCCCTTCTCATTAGTGTTCTCGCATGTAGAGCTGGGGTTTAACTGCAGCACGCATTTCCGCAAAAGAGAGAGAAAGCTTATGTTAAATGATAAATGTGAAATGTCGCAGATAATAATGCGGAATGATACGCAGAATAATTATCACGTGGTTATATATTACGTATACCTATTTATGAGCTACGAAACTGTATGTATAAATATAAGATAATTATTAACATAGATTAATAAATATTAATTATTTTAAAATAAAAATAGGATAATATAAAAGTGGTTATGTAAAGTATTTTTAATGTAAATAAAAACTTGTATTGAAAAATAATATATAAGTTTATATTTATACTTTCTCTCTTTTCTCTTTGTCTTTTTCCTTTTCTTCCCTTTTTTAATTTTTTGATCTTTCTTTCTATGAGAAGCAAATCATTTTGGAAGATTAAATTTTCTGCGGAAGAAACGAATAAAAAGAACATTTAGCTGAACGTTCTTTTTCTCATATCGCTCTCTTGCTTCAAAAGTGACACGATTTAAAAGAATTAAATTTCTCAGAAAAGAAGAAAAATGATTTTTTTGGTGACAGAAAATTATTGAGATATTAAGACTATTAAGACTAAAAATATTAAGACTAATCAAGTAATATCGCCGAAAAAGTGTATTCTCAACTATAATGTAAAAAACCCAGATGTAACATTGTGCATAATGATAACTGAATAATTTGAGGCAAATTTCTACTCTGTTAAATTTATAATGTCAAATTATATATCCAATTTAAATGATTTACAATCATTTCTGTCGCTTCTACTCCTACTCGATATATCGTTAATTTGACTATTATATATAAGACTGAAATTAAACAATTTTACTTAAGAGAATATACTAGCTTAATCAAATTCAGTATATTATTAAATGCCTAAATTAATATAAACATATATCTGCTTTGAAACTACCCACAGAAATTTATATTTTGATATGCATGGAAATTAAAAAATAACAAAATGTTATTTAACTTACGTGATTGGGTTACCAATGCTCCTTTTATATCTAACAATATTGATTTAGAAAAATTGGGGTTAATTTCTGATTGATCACATATGTCGTCATTACTTAATTTAAACTGTGTATTTTTAAAATTGATTCACTTGGAGTTCTTAACTTGTTGTTCTTAACATGATTACTTAAATGTCACTCTACTCATTTTCAATTAGCGACTCTTAAATCGCTCTTTTTTAGTTGTATCGATTTCGACAATTTTTTATAAAGTGAAATTAATTAATTTTTTATTAATAGGATAACATTTATTTAACTCACACATTCATGACAATATCTCGAAAATTCCATTTTTTAGTTGTGTTACTTTTGAAGGAAGTGACGATAGATTAATATAGAACTTAAATAACTTTTTCGTACTTTCCAAAAAAATTGTCAAACAATATTACAATTATTGCAGCGCTATTTTTGTAAAAAAAAAAAAATATGCTACACAGACAAAGAAGAAACTTTTAGTGGACGACATTCTACGAATCCTTTGAAAGTCCTTGCGCCGAGGAAACACAAGAGGACACCCGCTTCATCATTTTCCTCGTAAATTTAACAATGCGCGAGAGGAAGAAGGAGTAAAGAAAAAAAGCTTCTTGCTGGAAGATTAACGAAGAGAAGGCGAGGGTGGGAATGGAGAAGAAAGAGCTTCGTCCTTACTTCGTATCCCATCGAGATTTGCCGTCGAGGAATCTAGAAATGCAGAATTGAAATCTTGAAGAACGCTAATAAGGTTCCTCAACATCCTGTGTCATACGATGCACAAAAAGACTCTTTTTCCTTTCTCCCGCCGTTTTCCTTTCTGAAAAGATGTTATTTTTGAATCTGAGAACGCAGGAAAATGTTAAGCATACTTAGTCCAGAAGACGAGTTTACTTTTTTGTTCTTTCAAGGACGCACGTGAAAGCGTGTCCCGGATACTTTTGGACAAGGTATTCGCGTGAAGGCATCTTCGCCAAATAGATCTTGAATGTATTATTGGACGGCGTATATCAGACCAGCGAAAACGCCATTGATCGTGTGGCATATTTCAGTTTTGTCAGATCCAGTTTAATATATAATTTTAGACAGAAAGATATAAAGTTCACATATTCGCAGATAGATGCATACGTCTGCCATTTCTTTGTTGCATGCTTTCACACGGAAAGAACGCTTTTGTTGAAGTATCTGAAAATTTAGTCGACTGCAGATCTGAAAATAATTTTGTTGAACATCAGAACATAATTATGTAGAACGCTCGAGATTACTAGAAGCAAAATCTTTAGTGGTATTGCTCGTGCTTGAGTTTTCTAATTAAAATTATTTTGTTTGTAACTTATTATTCTATAACTTATTATTTTATTCATAATTATTTTAATGGTCCGTCAAAATTATTTTCAGAACCTATCTAAATTTTTAGCAAAACCGTTCCTTCGATGCACAGACATATTAAACCTATTTATAAATCTGATTGATATTACTAATAAATTGATACGTAATTATATTTAGTTACAAATACATCGTACAGATTTTAAATATACAGTAGAAGGTATTCATACAGGGAAGATTTTTTATTCAAACGTCTTATTTGTAGAAAATAAATATCAATTAGTAATTATATATAAGTACATTTGTCTCAATATAAATAAAAGAGCTTCGCAAAAATAATCGTATTCTTGAACCGATATTCATAGTCCGTTCTTATACATACGTATATAAGACCGTTTCAACTAGAATCTCAAGGTATCATAAATCAATCACAAAACCGTATTATCACCTTAAGACATTATTAAAAAAAAAAAACGATCTTGAAATAAAAAACGCACTATGAATACCAACTTTAGAAGTTAAATTTTTCGACTGTACGAATATCTTTGTACATTCAAATAATACAATATTTCATGTAAGTTATTAAGTCACTTATTTTAACTATTAAATATTTTTCGATAATTCTGAGAAATATGGTATAATAATTTTGAGAAATATCTATTTTATTCTTTATTAGTAAATTGCTAAATTTAATGTTTACTTTCTAAAAATAAGGTTTTTGCGAAAGGTATCTCTGCTGTACGAATGTTTGTACTATATTTCTAAAAATGTGCTCACTTTATACTTGTTATTATAAGCAGAAAAATTGATAATTAAAGTCGAAAAGTCGAATCATTAATTACGTGCGTACAAACGCTAGATAAAGTTTGACTGGATTAATTGGATTTCTGATTGGACAAATTAGAATACATATTATAATTTTGGTTCAGATGTAATCAAAATTCTGATCGATATAATTTTCGCTCATTTTCAATCAGAAATTTTTCTCATTACACATGATTTTATTTCAGAAAAATGCAGTTCGCGATTATTATGTTTCCACAGCGTCACAAATAAACATGAAAATGAGAAAAATATTTTGGCGGGCAAAAACTCGCTCGACGCTCGTCAGACGATCTTCGATTTTCTGCGAGAAAGCAAACGCAGAGCCATAAAACACTGGAAGGTCGGAGGAGAAGGGGGGAAGCAACGACTGGCCCAAAGAAGCCAACAACCCCCGAGGGCATCCCCTGTTTACTTCGAGGGATACCGCCCGAATTAAAATCGCGTATTCATGTGATTTTTTTTTTAATTCGTCATCCATCTTCGTCGCACATCTCGTATGACGCGTGTCTCTTCTCCGTTGGGAAAACGCACGTTCGTCGGAAAATTCTCGTGGCGAATTTTCACGGTGTATTTTCACCGCGTTTTCTCCCTCGTCGGGAGAGCTTCCTGCATTGCGTATTTTTTCCTCGAAGTGAATTGTCCCGTGCAGTTTCACGAATTTCTCGCGTTACGCAAAATTTTTTCGGTGTCTCTCTTTTTCTTTTTGAGCGTAAGAGAGAGAGTGCACTCTTTGTCGCGCAAATTTTCCCATCGCAAATTTTCTCTCATCATACGCACACACTTTTCCACTCTTACTTATCTCTCGGTTACACTTTTTTCTCCCAAAAAACCTTTTTTTATCGCGGATTTTCTCGTTATTCGCCCGTTTATTTTCCATGTTTTCTCACGCGCTGGTTTCTTCACGCCCTTTTTTCATCATCTGCGATCCTCCATCACGGCTTTTCTCACCGCCCTTTTTCCAGTCGCAAATTTCTCTTATTTCTGTGCTGCGTATCTTTTCCCCCCTAAAGCTATTTCCGTCGCTAATCTCTTCCTCAGAATCCGTTCGTCGTAGATTTTTCCATTTACTCGTTCTTTGTTCATGGCCTCCTCCCCGCTCACTCACTCTCTCTCTCTCTCTCTCTCTCTCT